>NW_026725512.1:0-59664 GCF_029784015.1 Lycium ferocissimum
AAGTATACAAAGATTGTATAATTGTGATATGTGATCGCCAGAATAAAGCTGATTTAGTTGAGCTGGAAATGTTAGATTTCGATGTGATCATGGTTATGGATTGGTTGGCCTCATGTTATGCCAATGTTGATTGCCGAATGAAAGTAGTTCGATTTTAATTTCCGGGAGAGCCCGGTAACTTGAATGGAAGGGTAATACAACATCTCCAAGAGGTAGGTTTATTTCCTACTTTAAGGCTAGAAAGATGATAGCCAAGGGCTATATGTCACGACCCAACCCCGTAGGCCGTGACTAGTGCCCGAGCTGGGCACCCAAACACAACCACTAATCCGAATCACGTACAGATAGTTTATACAGACACAAATATCCAATTTGTCTCGGATTATATCAAGCGACGCAACATATCTCAAACACAGCCATATATATATCAGAAGCCGACAAGGCTATCAAATGGCGCAACGGCCCAAAACATATACCAATGCAAGCCGGCGAGGCTGCTACGGCGAATGGGATCGCCCAAAACATAACATATACAAACACACCTGTACAGGATAGGCATAACCCACAAACATGTCCACAGACCTCTAAACAGACAAACGGAATCATAAGACGGGACAGGGCCCCGCCGTACCCCTGAACAAATATATACAAATGCAACGAACGAATATATACCAAAATATGGCTCGGAATAAGGGAGCACTCCAATCAACGAGAGGGTGTCCTAAACGGGTGGATCACCAATTTGTGCGTACGTACACGGGCATGAAACGCGACCCAGAAGAAAGGGGGTCGATACGAAATATGTACTGAGTATGCAAAGCAGAAAATGTAGTATACAAATCTGAGTCGTAACCGAAATAGAGGTACAGAAAATAAATGCATTTCCAAAATTTCAAAATGTTTACTTTTAAAAAAAAAAATACGAGTCATGCATAGGGCACAGAAAATATGGTCGCCCGCCTGTCGATGGCGCCATAACACGAGATAACACCCGAGAAAGTTTCAAATCTCCGTATCCCGTCACATATCATACACGGCATAACGCCATACACAGCATAACACCAAATATAAGCGGAACCCGGCCCTCGAGCAAAGGGCTCGGTGAACCATAATCACAGCATAACACCGAAGTATAACAAAGCGCGCACGACAACAGAACCGGCCCGGGACTCGGCGAAAGATATAATAGAATGCACGAACGGAGTCGTGAGTAACCATATGCATAAAATCATTATCGTAGACTCAAAAGATAAGTAAAATGATCATACTTAAAATCGGGATATTAGTCATATCATATTTTGTCAAAAGTCATCAGAATTACAAAAGAAGAGTCGCGGGGCCCACGGACGGGTGTTGACCAAAGTCGGGCCCGCCTATGAAAAACATACTTATCATACATCATACAATCACCTACGAGCATATCGAGGCAATCCGAGCCTTTCTGTGAAAGATACGAGCGTTCGTAGTTACGGAACTTTTTAAAGGCCAAACTTTTTATGCAAAAGTTGAAAATCAAATATTTCAAAACATAAAGCCAATATTTCATCATATCAACATACGAATTCCAAGAAACGAATAAGAGTCATAAAAATGCTCGGATTGCGAGAATCGAATTTCCTCGAAGCTCGTGTCATAGCCTACTTGAAGCTAAGGCATGCCAAAAGAAGAAAGGATTGGGCTTTACATACCTCGTACGCACTCAACGCTAGCTCAAACTCAAGATAAATCCAACCTACGTCTCGGGCTGCCCAAGGTCTACAAACAAGTCATAATATGCCAAACATTAGCTATAGACATTTGGGCATTTAATTCCAAATTTGCCCTTAATTCTATAGAAATTTGGGCAGCATTTCCCCTGTAAATAGGCCACCCCGAGAATTTAACTCGGCCAAATCAAAAATCAACAACAACAACAACCAACCTAGCAACATTAATAATCAATCCGAAAGACAATACAACAATAATAACTCTCTTTTCCATCATTCAACAACATTCAATATATTTGATTCAACGGCTTACGTTCAAGCCAACATTAACGCTTATACATTCAAATACTCATCCGAACCCATACCAACAACATTCAAGAACATCTTAAACAATTCATACAATATTTCCAACAATCCAACAATGGCTCCAATTTACCCGAAAACTGTCTCCAACCCGAGAACACAACTATAATCCATTTCTAACTTCCGAATCATGATTTGCATCAATAATCCATTATAACGATATCATTATCATAAATATACAAATTACATCAAATGCATAATAACCTTCAATTCAGCCCATACATTTACAACATCAATCTTGAGTCATTAAAAGCTCATTTCCAACATAGAATTCATTACGACAACCACTAAAACACTAAGCGACATTAATGCGTTCTTTGTCATATTCCATGACCCATTTTCGGCCAACACAACATATATACATATTGATGATTCTCATTCATTCTTCACCCTACAATGAATTAACATACTAACTAGACCTCAATTCATTACTTCAACACAACACAACACACACACATTTCACACGGCTAAGCCTCATACACATGACCTCAATTCCAACTTACTATATTTCATGATTTTCATCCATTTTAACATACTACAACATGCATACAACCTTTATAACACATAAAACATGATAAATTCTTACCTTTCTTCTTCCACTCCACAAGAGGCTAGGGTTTGCGATAATGAAAACTAGCGGGTTGATGACTCGAACAACACTTCCACGCTACTTAGGGACCTCCAATTAGTGGATTTGCATCAAGGAAATAATTTTGGGATGGCTTGAATTGAAGTTGGTTTTTCTCTCTTTCTCTTGGCCGAAAGCCTCACTTTTGTGGTTCTTCAACTTCTTGATTTTTTTCTAAGTGTTGAAATGATGAAAATGAGTTAGTAGTCATCTTTTGAACTAATGCAAGACTTATACAAGTGTCCCTTGGCCCACACAATGTGTTGGAGCAATTAAAATTGAACACAAATTGTGTGGGCCAAATTTCCCACTCACACGGCCAAGACAAGGAAAATTGCATGATTTTCAACTTCCATAAATTCCAATTTTGGTCCCAAATTTTCCTAATTGTTCCATACCAACAAATTCATGAACAACTTATGTCTCAAAATAAAATCGAAGGTCAAAAGTCCCGACTTTGTATCCCGGAATGGTTTTGGCCCTAACTTATCATAGTTAAACCGAATTGTCCCAATGTACCAAAATACGGGATATAACATCCTCCCCCCCTTTAGAACATTCGTCCTCGAATGTTAGATTAACCTTACGGGCCTTACAAACAATTCGGGGGAGTTTCTTTTTCAACTATCACAACAATCATTCATTGATTTATCAAACAACATAGTCAAGTAAGAATTTGGATTACTGTAGTACGGAAATAAGTGAGGATACTTCTTCTTCATCTGCTCCTCGGCTTCCCAAGTCATTTCTTCCGGTTGTTGTTTCCGCACAAAGCACTTTAACGAAGCCACATCTTTATTCCGCAACTTTCTTACTGACGATCCAATATGGCCATAGGCTGCTCCTCATAAGATAGCTCCTCTGTGACCTGAATATCATCTACAGGAAATATTCTGGAGGGGTCACCAATACATTTACGAAGCATAGAAACATGGAATACCGGATGTACTGCTCCCAAATCAGCTGGCAGATCTAACTCGTAGGCAACCTTGCCTATTTTACGAATAATCTGATAAGGCCCAATATATCTCGGACTGAGCTTCCCTTTCTTGCCAAATCTCATAACACCTTTCATAGGTGACACTTTCAGGAATACCCAATCACCAATCGAAACTCTAAATGTCGACGGCGATTATGCGCATATGATCTGTCGACTCTGAGCCGCTAACAACCGCTCCCGAATGAGTTTCACCTTATCCACTGCCTGCTGGACCACATCTGGGCCAATCAACTCAGTCTCCCCAACATCGAACCAACCGATCGGTGACCTACACTTTCTGCCATACAACGCCTCGTACGGTGCCATCTAATCTTTGGAGTGGTGTTTGTTATTATAAGCAAATTCAACAAGCGGCAAATGGTCATCCCGGCTACCTGCGAAATCAATAACACAGCCGCAACATATCTTCCGGCGTACGAATAGTGCGCTCGGCTTTGTCCGTCGGACCGGGGATGGAATCTTTGTCGAGACTCACTGTGTCCCCAATCTGCTGAAACGATCTCCGAGAAATTAGTTGAAGCGGGCACCTCTATCGGAGATAATAGATATGGGAACTCCATGAAGTCGCACAATCTCCTTAATATAGAGCTTGGCATAATCCTCCGCTGAGTAGGTAGTCCGGACCGGAAGAAAATGGGCTGATTTTGTCAGCCTGTCAACAATAACCCAAATGGAATCATACCTCTGTGGAGTGCGAGGTAAACCTGTAATAAAGTCCATATTAATGATTTCCCACTTCCACGACGGTATCTCCATCTCCTGTAATAACCCACCGGGCTTCTGGTGCTCGATCTTAACCTGCTGACAATTCGGGCACTGAGCGACGAACTCTGCTATATCTCTTTTCATACCATCCCACCAATATAAACATCGGAGGTCATGGTACATCTTCGTCGACCACGGGTGAACGGAATAACGGGCATAATGTGCCTCGCCCATAACTGTCGCCGCCACCCGCAACATCGGTACACATAATCTGCCCCTATGTAATAATACTCCATCGGATGTAATCTCGAACGGAGTCTTCTCCTGTGCCGGGGCTGTGTCTCTATCTTTGTGCCAGAATAGGATCCTCATACTGATGCCGCTTAATATCTTCCGTAATAGAGGATTCGAATACCTCGAACGAAACCCCAACATCTCCGAGAATCGGCCAAACGAACTCGAGACTAGCCAACCGATGGATCTCGCGAACCATTTCTTTCCTCTCGATGGCACGTCCGCTAAGGCGCCCATAGACTTTATAAGTGCATCTGCCACAACATTAGCTTTCCCCGGATGGTAGAGAATATCAACATCATAATCTTTTAACAACTCTAACCACCTCCTCTGCCGCAAGTTCAGCTCCTTTTGCTTAAAGATGTACTGGAGGCTCTTATGATCTGTATAAATATCAACGTGAACACCATATAAATAATGTCTCCACATCTTCAAAGCATGAATCACCGCGGCTAGCTCCAAATCGTGAGTAGGATAATTCTTTTCATGTTTTCTGAGCTGCCGGGAAGCATAAGCTATCACCCTGCCGTGCTGCATCAACACACACCCCAAACCAATACCGGAGGCATCACAATAAATCACATACCCATCTGAGCCCTCGGGAAGAGTCGGGGCCCGGAGCCGTAGTCAACTTCTCTTTCGAAGAATCGGAAGCTACGCTCGCAAGCATCTGACCACTGGAACTTAGCTCCCTTCTGAGTCAGCCTTGTCAAAGGCGCTGAAATCGAAGCAAATTTCTCTACGAACCTCCTATAATAACCGGCCAATCCCAGAAAACTACGCACCTCTGTCGGCGTCGTAGGTCTAGGCTAATTCTTTACGGCCTCGATCTTCTGGGTATCCACCGGATGCCATCATCCCTCCAATAATATGCCCCGGGAATGCCACCGAAGATCGACCGAATTCACATTTAGAAAATTTAGCATATAATTTCGGTGCCGAAGTGTGCCAAGTACCGTCCTCAAATGATGCATGTTACGCTTCGATCGAGAATAAACCGAGAATATCATCGATAAACACAATCACGAACATATCTAAGAACGGTCGAATACCCGATTCATCGGGTCCATAAATACTTTGCCGGGGCATTAGTCGGCCCAAAAGACATCACTCGAATTCATAGTGCCCATATCGGGTCTGAATCTTTGTCTTAGGAATATCGACCTCTCGTACCCGTACACCGATGATAGCGACCGCGAGGTCTATCTTCGAGAAACACCCGGCACCCTGGCAACCGATCAAACAAATCATCAATCTGGGGAGGGAATATTTATTCTTGATGGTTACCTTATTCGGTGCCGATAATCAATGCACATCCGTAGCGATCCATCCTTTTCTTTCTCACAAATAATACCGGCGCTCCCCGGGGTGATGTCTTGGGCCTAATAAAGCCCTTCTCTAATAAATCTCTCATTGCTCTTTAATTCTTTCAATTATGCGGGTGCCATTCGTACGGAGGAATAGAGATAGGTGAGTATCGGCAACAAATCAATAGCAAACTCTATCTCCCGCTCGGGGGAAGACCGGAAGCTCATCTAGGAATACATCTAAAATTCATTAACCACTGGGGGGCGAAGAGTCGGTGCCTGCCTTCTAAATCATGAACACGAACAAGATGATAAATATAGCCCTTTTCGATCATTTTTCTTGCCTTGAGGTATGAAATAAACTTACCCCTCGGCGATCTTTGTATTACACCGCCCATTCTATAAGCGGTTCCCCCTGGAAACTGGAAACGGACTATCTTCTTTTGACAATCAACATTAGCATAACAAGAAGCTAGCCAATCCATACCCATAATCACGTCGAACTCAGTCATATCTAACTCTACCAAATCCGCCTTAGTACAGCGGCCACAGATAATCACTGAACAATCTCTATAAACTCGACTGGCTATAATAAAATCCCCTACTGGTGTAGCTACCTCAAAAGGCTCTATCGGTTCAGACTTTATCCCAATTTTATTAGCAACGAAGGGAGAAATATATGATAATGTAGAACCAGGATCAATCAGTGCATACACATCTCGAGAGAAAATCAGTAATATACCCGTGACAACATTAGGCGACGCCTCACGGTCTGTCGGTGGCTAATGCATATATGCGGTTCGAAGGACCGCTAGAACCGAGGAACTCCACCGCGACCCCTGCCTCGGCCCGGCGATGTTGGCTGGTGTACCGCCCCGCGGGCGCGCGCATAGCTACCGAGGATGAAGATGAACCACCGGGCCGACCCGGTGGGCGAGCCGCGCGCACCGCACCACCTCTAACCGGACAATCTCTCATCGGATGGCCACGACGGCCACAAGTAAAGCACGCACCGGTGGCACGAAAACACTCTCGAGGGTCTTTGTCTCCCACGGTGGGAACACGGAGGTGCGGGCGGTCTCATCCGACTACCGGAGCCTCGTCCAGCGCGGGCACGAAAACCCGGAGCTCGCGGCACCGCCCCTGAATATCCTGCACCCTCTGATCTCCTGCCGGTAAACTGCGGGGGTGTGCCCCGTGCTGGCTGGGGAGGATATCTACTCGCCGGCCGCCGAGGCCCCGCCTCGAAAATCCCCGAATACCCGGATGATCTAGCCCTCTTCGGGCCGGCCCCGTCATCAACCCTATCGGCCGGCGCCCTCTCGCGTCGTCTTCCATGCCCAGGCATGGGCACGTATACGGCAATATCCATCCGGGCCGGGCCGCCAACACCGTACAACTGTCAACGAAATGCGGTCCAGCCCCACTATATATCGGTGCATCCGGTCGGTCATGTCGGCTACATATGCGGGCGCATATCGACCGGCCGAATCAAACTCTAAACCGTACTCCGGACCGGCTCGCCCCTCGCTTCAACGAGCGGAGAATCATCCCCCTGGCCCGCCTCGCCTCCGGAGCGTAGAAAATGGGCCGGGGAAGGCCTCGTAAACTCGCCCCATACGGTGGAGGGGCACCCTCGCCTCTGGACAGCATCCACGACTCATACCAATTAGCCGCTACATCGTGCAACCGGTATGACGCCATCTCAACCGACTCTGTCTCGGAAGCACTAATCAATCGCAAGGTACGCTGCATCTGTCGGATGAACTCATGAGGGTCCTCTGCGGGCTTTGACCCAAAAAACTCTGGTGGCCCACAAAGCAGAAAATCACGGGCCCTGTGACTATCGCGCCTGTCTCACACGATCATCCCCCTCTGTCCGTGGACCTCGCCCCGCTACCAACCGAGTCAATAACCGGACCGCTCTCGCAGGTCCCATCATCCGCCCCCGGGTCGGGGGCCGGAGGTACAGGTGCGGTGCCGCGGGGCCGGCGGTGGAGCCCCCCGTGCTTTGCGCCTATGGTCGCTCCAAATCCCTCCGATGCGGCGGCGTAGCGAGAACTAGCCGTCGGAGGCACAATATCGGCTCAATGCGGGCACGAGCCCTAGTAGTCATCCGGGCTCGCCTGGTCTCCCGCCGCCGTAGACTTGCCCTTACGGGCGCCTTCGTGGCCTTCCTCGGAGGCATCGGCGAAAACATAACATTTCGTCGAAAAAGAGTCATCCGATAACACGGCTCTATCGCACGATCTAAGATCGAAAGAAAGATGACATCCTAAATGTCCCGTAGCCTCTCCGTTTATAGATGTGGTGCACAACACACCGATAAACAAGACTCTACCGGACACGGTCGTGGACATTCCGAGGACGAACCGCTCGATACCGCTTCGTCACGACCCAACCCCGTAGGCCGTGACTAGTGCCGAATTGGGCACCCAAACACATTCACTAATCGAATCACGTACAGATAGTTTATACAGACACAAATATCCAACGCTGTCTCAGATTATATCAAACTGTCGCAACATATCTCAAACACAGCCATATATATATCAGAAGCCGACAAGGCTATCAAATGGCGCAACGACCCAAAACATATACCAATGCAAGCCGGCGAGGCTGCTACGGCGAATGGGATCGCCCAAAACATAACATATACAAACACACTTGTACAGGATAGGCATAACCCACAAACATGTCCACAGACCTCTAAACAGACAAACGGAATCATAAGACGGGACAGGGCCCCGCCGTACCCCTGAACAAATATATACAAATGCAACGAACGAATATATACCAAAATGTGGCTCCGGAATAAGGGAGCACTCCATCGAGCGAAGAGGGTGTCCTAAACGGGTGGATCACCAAGTTTGTGCGTACGTACTGCGGGCATGAAAACGCGGACCCCGAAGAAAGGGGTCGGTACGAAATATGTCGAGTATGCAAAGCAGAAAATGTAGTATACAAATCTGAGTCGTAATCGAAATAGAGGTACAGAAAATAAATGCATTTCCAAAATATCAAAATGTTTACTTAAAAAAAATACGAATCATGCATAGGGCACAGAAAATATGGTCGCCCGCCTGTCGATGGCGCCATAACACAGCATAACACCAGAAAGTTTCAAATCTCCGTATCCCCGTCACATATCATACACAGCATAACGCCATACACAGCATAACACCAAATATAAGCGGAACCCGGCCCTCGAGCGAGGGGCTCGGTGAACCATAATCACAGCATAACACCGGAGTATAACAAAGCGCGCACGACAACAGAACCGGCCCGGGACTCGGCGAAAGATATAATAGAATGCACGAACGGAGTCGTGAGTAACCATATGCATAAAATCATTATCATAGACTCAAAAGATAAGTAAAATGATCATACTTAAAATCGGGATATTAGTCATATCATATTTTGTCAAAAGTCATCAGAATTACAAAAGAAGAGTCGCGGGGCCCACGGACGGGTGTTGACCGAGTCGGGCCCGCCTATGAAAAACATACTTATCATACATCATACAATCACCTACGAGCATATCGAGGCAATCCGAGCCTTTCTGTGAAAGATACGAGCGTTCGTAGTTACGGAACTTTTTAAAGGCCAAACTTTTTATGCAAAAGTTAAAATCAAATATTTCAAAACATAAAGGCCAATATTTCATCATATCGACATACGAATTCCAAGAAACGAATAAGAGTCATACAAATGCTCGGATTGCGAGAATCGAATTTCCTCGAAGCTCGTGTCATAGCCTACTTGAAGCTAAGGCATGCCAAAAGAAGAAAGGATTGGGCTTTACATACCTCGTACGCACTCAACGCTAGCCAAACTCAAGCTAACTCCAACCTACGTCTCGGGCTGCCCAAGGTCTACAAACAAGTCATAATATGCCAAACATTAGCTATAGACATTTTGGGCATTTAATTCCAAATTTGCCCTTAATTCTACAGAAATTTGGGCAGCATTTCCCCTGTAAATAGGCCATCCCGAGAATTTAACTCGGCCAAATCAACAATCAACAACAACAACAACCAACCTAGCAACATCAATAATCAATCCGAAAGGTAATATAACATTAATAAGCCCCTTTTTCATCATTCAACAACTTTCAATATATTTGATTCAACGGCTTACGTTCAAGCCAACATTAACGCTTATACATTCAAATACTCATCCGAATCCATATCAACAACATTCAAGGACATCTTAAACAATTTATACAATATTTCCAACAATCCAACCATGGCTCCAATTTACCCGAAAACCTGTCTCCAACCCGAGAACACAACTATAATCCATTTCTAACTTCCGAATCATGATTTGCATCAATAATCCATACCATAACGATATCATTATCATAAATACACAAATTACATCAAACGCATAATAACCTTCAATTCAGCCCATACATTTACAACATCAATCTTGAATCATTAAAAGCTCATTTCCAACATAGAATTCATTACGACAACCACTAAAACACTAAGCGACATTAATGCGTTCTTTGTCATATTCCATGACCCATTTTCGGCCAACACAACATATATACATATTGATGATTCTCATTCATTCTTCACCCTACAATGATCATAACATACTAACTAGACCTCAATTCATTGCTTCCACACAACACAACACACACCCTTCACACGGCTAAGCCTCATACACATGACCTCAATTCCAACTTACTATATTTCATGATTTTCGCCCATTTTAACATACTACAACATGCATACAACCTTTATAACACATAAAACATGATAACTTCTTACCTTTTTCCTTCCACTTCACAAGAGGCTAGGGTTTGCGATAATGAAAACTAGCGGGTTGATCGCTCCAACAACACTTCCACACTACTTAGGGACCTCCAATTAGTGGATTTATACCAAGAAAATAATTTTGGGATGTCTTGAATTGATCTTGGTTTTTCTCCTCTCTTGGCCGAGAGCCTCACTTTTGTGGTGCTTCAACTTCTTGATATTTTCTAAGTGTTGGATGATGAAAATGAGTTGGTAGTCATCTTTTGAACTAATGCAAGACTTATACAAGTGTCCCCTTGGCCCACACAAGTGTTGGACCAATTAAAATTGTCGACAAATTGTGTGGGCCAAATCCCACACTACACGGCCAAGACAAGGAAAATGTGCATGATTTCCAACTTCCATAAATTCCAATTTTGGTCTCAAATTTTCCTAAGTGTTCCATGCAAACAAATTCATGAACAACTTATGTCTCAAAATAAAATCGAAGGTCAAAAGTCCCGACTTTGTATCCCGGAATGGTTTTGGCCCTAACTTATCATAGTTAAACCAAATTGTCCCAATGTACCAAAATACGGGATATAACACTATATTTATCAACTAATCCGAGTTCAAGACACTGAAGCAAAGTCGCCAACTTTCCAATCCGTTCCGGTAGTACATGAATTTCCAGATGTATTTTCAGATGAACTTCTAGGCCTTCCTCCAGAAAGAGAAATCGATTTTGCTATTGATGTGTTGCCGGATACCGAGCCTATTTCTATTCCTCCCTACCGAATGGCTCCGGCAGAACTGAAAGAGCTAAAGGCGCAGTTGAAAGATTTGCTCGAGAAGGGGTTTATTAGACCCAGTTCATCGCCGTGGGGAGCACCTGTCCTATTTGTAAGAAAGAAAGATGGCTCCTTACGAATGTGCATTGATTATAGGCAGTTGAATAAGGTGACGATAAAGAACAAATATCCTCTCCCAAGGATTAATGATTTATTTGATCAGCTACAGGGTGCCAAGTGGTTTTCCAAAATAGACTTGAGGTCGGATTATCATCAAGTGAGAGTTAAAGAAGAAGATATTCCCAAGATAGCTTTCAGAACGAGATATGACCATTATGAATTTTGGGTGATGTCATTTGGGTTAACTAATGCTCCGGTATGTTCAAATCTGATGAATAATGTATTCAGGGCTCTCTTGGATCTATTTGTAATAGTATTCATTGACGATATTCTAGTGTACTCTCGCACAGAATCAAAGCATGCAGATCATTTACGTATTGTTCTTGGGATTCTTCGAACTCGGGAATTGTATGCAAAATTTTCAAAGTGCGAGTTTTGGCTGAATTTCGTGGCATTTTTGGGTCATGTTATTTCAAATGATGGCATTCGAGTTGATACCCAAAGAATTAAAGCTGTGAAGACTTGGCCAAGGCCTACGACGCCTACAGAAGTTCGTAGCTTTCTGGGATTGACAGGTTATTATAGAAGGTTCGTAGAAGGATTTTCATCTATTTCAGCCCCATTGACGAAGCTAACCCAAAAGTCAGCTAAATTTCAGTGGAATGATGCTTGTGAGCGTAGCTTCCAAGAGTTGAAGGACAGATTAACCTCAGCTCCAGTCTTGACACTCCCAGAAGGGCCAGATGGTTATGTTGTGTACTGTGATGCTTCTGGTGTTGGGTTAGGATGTGTGTTAATGCAGCACGGTAAAGTCATCGCTTATGCCTCAAGACAGCTGCGGAAACATGAAAAGAATTACCCGACTCATGATCTTGAATTAGCTACAGTTATTCATGCATTAAAGATATGGAGACATTACTTTTATGGTGTGCATGTTGACATGTATACAGATCATAAAAGTCTTCAATACATTTTCAAACAGAAGGAGTTGAATCTGCGGCAAAGACGGTGGTTAGAATTATTAAAAGATTACGATGTGAATATCTTATACCACCCCAGAAAAGCAAATGTAGTAGCTGATGCGCTTAGCCGCCGATCAATGGGTAGCCTATGTGAAGTTCCTTCGGAGAAGAAAGAATTGATTCATGAGCTCCACCAACTAGCTAATCTTGGAGTACGTCTAATTGATTCAGGTGATGTAGGAGTTGATGTTAATAATCCCACAGTTTTGTCCTTGAACATGGAAGTAAAAGAGCGGCAATATGAAGATCCTCAGTTGAGCCATTATAGAGACATATTTCATGAGAAAGAGAAGTCTCCATTTGAAATTTCTGTAGATGGGATTCTTAAATACCGAGGCAGGCTATGTGTTTCGAATGTTGCAGAATTGCGTCGTCGGATTCTGGAAGAAGCCCATTATTCCCGGTATCCTCTTCCAGAATCGATGACTTATTTGATCAACTTCAGGGTGCTCAGTGTTATTCCAAAATTGACCTCAGATCGGGCTACCATCAGTTGAAGGTTAAGGAGGCTGATATTTCGAAAACCGCTTTCAGAACCTGCTATGATCATTTTGAATTTCTTGTCATGTCGTTTGGGTTGACGAATGCACCAACAGCTTTTATGGATCTTATGAATAGAGTCTCTAAGCCCTATCTCGACTTATTTTTGTTTGTGTTTATTAATGACATATTGGTGTATTCTCGTAGTGAGGCTGACCATGCAAAGCATCTCAGAATAGTTTTGCAGACACTCAAGGATCTCTAGCTTTATGCAAAATTCTCAAAGTGCGAGTTTTGTCTAAATTCAGTGGCATTCTTAGGCCATGTGATTTCAGGCGAAGGTGTTAAAATGGACTTTCAAAAAATCGACGCTGTTAAGAATTGGCCCAGACCCACCTCAGCATCAGACATCAGAAGTTTCTTAGGTCTGGCAGGCTACGACAGGCATTTTGTTGAGGGGTTTTCCTCTATCTCAGCTCCATTGACTAGGTTGACTCAGCAGAAGACCAAATTCCAATGGTCAGATGCATGTGAACGGAGTTTCGAAGAGTTAAAGAAGAGATTTACTTCTGTTCTAGTGTTGACGCTGCTAGAAGGAACCGAAAGGTTCATAGTTTATTGTGATGCTTCAGGAGTTGGTCTTCGTTGTGTTTTAATGCAGAATGGTAAAGTTGTAGCTTATGCATCTAGACAGCTTAAGGCTCTTGAAAAGAATTATCCGACTCATGATCTAGATTTGGCAGCTGTGGTTTTTGCACTTAAGATATGGCGTCACTACTTATATGGAGTGCATGTGGATATTTTCACCGATCATAAAATCCTACAGTAAATTCTCAAGCAAAGAGAGTTGAATCATAGGCAGAGAAGATGGCTAGAATTGCTTAAGGACTATGATGTGGATATTCTCTATCATCCAGGGAAGGCGAATGTAGTGGCTGATGCTCTTAGTCGGTGTTCTACGGGCAGTTTAAATCATGTTGATGCAGACAAGAGAGTCATGACCAAGTAAGTTCATCGTTTAGCCAATCTCGGAGTTTGACTTTTGGACTCCGAGGATGGCGGTGTGGTTGTTCAAAATAGAGCTCTTTCCTTTCTAGTCGTTGAAGTTAAGGAGAAGCAGTATAAGGATCCCTACTTGTTGCAGCTGAAAGAGGGGATTCATAAGCATAAGACGACGGCTTTTGAACAAGGGGGAGATGACGGTACCTTGAGATATCGAGGCAGATTATGTGTTCCAGATGTAGATAAGCTTAGAAAATGAATTATGTCAGAAGCTCATCATTCTAGGTATTCTATTCATCCAGGTTCTACGAAAATTTATCATGATCTTAAGGAGATTTATTGGTGGACCGATATGAAAAAAAAACGTAGCAGATTTTGTGGCTAAGTGTCCAAATTATCAGCAAGTGAAAGCCGAACACCAGAGGCCTGGTGGCTTGGCTCAGAATATTGATATTCCCATTTGGAAGTGAGAGATAATAAACATGGACTTCATAACAGGTCTACCTCATTCAGCTAGGAGGCATGATTCAATTTAGGTGATTGTGGACAGACTTACGAAGTCAGCGCACTTCTTACCAGTTAAAACTATAGATGCAGCGGAGGACTATGCCAAGTTGTATCTTTGTGAAATTGTCAGACTTCATGGGACTCTGGTGTCCATTATTTCATATCGTGGTGCTCAATTCACAAATTTTTTTCAGAAATCCTTTCAGAAAGGATTGGGTACAAAGGTTAATCTCAGTACAGCTTTTCACCCTCAGACAGATGGCCTGGCAGAGCACACCATTTAGACCCTTGAGGATTTGTTAAGGGCATGTGTCCTTGATTTCAAAGGTAATTGGGGTGATCACTTGCCTCTTATTGTGTTTGCTTATAATAACAGTTACCATGCTAGTATTGAGATGGCACCGTATGAAGCTTTGTATGGGCGCAAATGTAGATCACCAATTAGTTGGTTTGAGGTTGATGAAGCTGAATTGTTAGGGCCAAATTTGGTCTATCAGGCTATGGAGAAAGTCAAGTTAATTCAGGAGCAGTTGAAAACGGCTCAGAGTCGCCAGAAGTCTTGCATAGATACGAGACAAAGGGATTTAGAGTTTAAAATTAATGAATGGGTATTTCTTAAAGTCTTGCCTATGGAGGGTGTCATGAGATTTGGTAAGAAGGGGAAGCTTAGTCCCCGCTATATTGGACCATACAGAATTCTGCGTATAGTTAGTCAAATGGCTTATAAGCTTGAGTTTCCGCAAGACTTGGTTGCAGTGCACCCAGTGTTCCATGTGTCCATGTTGAGAAAGTATGTAGGAGACCCCTCGTTGGTTGTCCCGACTGATAGCATGACAGTCAAAGATAGTTTGACTTACGAAGAAGTCCCAGTGAAAATCCTTGATCGTCAGGTTCACAAGTTGAGAATGAAAGAAGTTGCCTCAGTAAAAGTTTTATGGAGGAGTCAGAAAGTTGAAGAAGCTACGTGGGAAGCAGAAGAGGACATGAAGTCCAGATATCCCCATCTCTTTGAAGAGTCAGCAGAAAGCGTTGAAGGTAATTTATCTTCTCATTCAGATTTCCTTTCATGGTTTCCCTGTTCCCAGTAATCAGCCAGTTTAGCAGCCAGCCAGTTCAATAGTTATTCAGTTCAGCAGATAATTCAGTTTAGCCCTTCTTAGTTCAGCATTCATGTGTTCATGCCAGTTAGTGTACACATGTCTTAGCAGTTACTCTTTACCAGAATCCATCATTCGAGGAAGAATGATCCCAAGGGGGAGATATTTTAACACCTCAGACCTTTAACTTAAGCTTTGACCATGATTTTGGACTTAGAAAATCAGATGGAGAATGTTGGAGTTGGGACTTTGCTTCAGTTCAGTAGATGGGATTTTATGCCCAGAATTACGGGTCATAATTTGAATTACGGACCGTAATTCAGTCCGTAATTTTTAAGTTGGTCACTGGTTTTGATATGGAAAATTACGGTCAGGAATTACGGACCATAATTCATGACTGTAATTAGAGAGGTGTTTAACTAGGCCTTCTATTTTGGGACATTGTTAATTACGATCCAGTTTTACGGACCATAATATGAATTACGGACTGTATTTTGGGTCCGTATTTCCTAACCCGCACCAGAACCTAAAAATACCTGGTTTCAGTTCTAATTTTTATTTTTAAAAGTCCCTAAACCCTAGAACGACCTGCTCTTCTCCTCCACCATCAAGAACACTAAGGTAAGCTATCCTAACCTATTCCAATTGGATTAAATCATGTGTTTATCTAACCTAATTAGGGAATCATTGTTCTTAACCTAGGGTTTTCAAAAAAACCCATATTCAAGGTTTGAGACACAAGCTTTTGGAATTCTCCTCAAAGTTCAGACTTTTATTGTGGATTGTGAAGCAGTTAAGGTATGTGAGGCTAACTATGTATGTTAGGGAATGTTCATGATTCTCCCTACGCCTCGTTTTTAATACTTATCAGTAAATTGACTCAGAATACAGTTTAGCCCTAGTTTCTTAAATAGTTGTAGAACTGCTATCTCCTAAGGTTATAGTTTCATAATTCATTCATGATTATCATTTTGAACATCATGAACTCAGTACGTAATCATTATAGACTTGTGTATTGACAACACATGAGTCTCAGTTAGTATATAATCATTTAATTGTTTAAGTTCCATAATCAGAAACAATTATCATGCTATCAGCTATAGCCAGTCTTGTAAATTGTTTAATGTTGAACACCTGTATCTATATTTTTGGGCCCTAGGCCACAGTTTATGCATACGTATTGCTTGGGCCTAAGGCCACAGTTTGTGTGCACATTATTTAGGCCCTAGGCCACAGTTATATTTACGTTTTTTGTGTGATTCTTCATTCGAACGAGGAGTACTTCGATTCTTGCTCTCCCGTTTAGTTCGTTCCGATTTCGCACTTATATTTCTTCTTTCGCTTTTGCTTTACATACAAGTACAATTCAAATGTGCTGATGTCCCTTTTATTTCTTGGGTGCCTGCATCTCACGATGTAGGCAACGATATACAGGTTGACGATCCAGCTAGCTAGGACTTGTTCGTATCAGCTATTGGTGAGCCCCAGTTCCTCCGCGGTGTTATCTTGCTTCAGTCTTCCCAGCATTTAGACAATTATCTTTAGAGGCTTCATAGATATAGTCTGGTTAGTCAGATATTAGTAGACTTTTATGTTTTAGCCTTGTTGGCTATTTATTCAGGTGTTCAGACTTAAACCAGTATTTCCGCATTTACATATATATTTTCAACTAGACTTTTTAGTAGATCAGCATGTCTTGGTATTATTTCCTTATTCTTTCATGTTTTGATATCACATGTTGATTCAGCCAGCCTATGGTTCACTCGGTCACATGCAGTTAGGCACCGAGTGCCGTGTTGAGCCCAGGCCACGGTTCAGGGCGTGACACCTCAGTACTTTAAGAAAAGTTAGTTTCTCTTTGCTTTATTTGACTGATTAATAAATCCATCTATTAAGTCTAAGTTTGAAATAATTATTTCTAAATTCCAACTACAATTGTCTTCTTGTTAACTCTTTCAAGCTCAAGGGAGTTATCAGTTAATTTCTATGCCCCATGCAGATCTGTATAAGAAATAGGGAATATGATGAATGTGGTCCCTCAATTGTCCACAGGAAGTGTCTCTAAACTTGGTGAGAACTTGAAATCATCTTTAGTTAAATTCCTTCAAATGGATGCTTTATTTAAGTCACAGTGATCGACCAGTTTCTTTTTAAAGTGATGCTCAATCCCGTGAGGCATCTGTTGCTATTCTTGCTTGGCGGGGCTTTTTATTTTCTTTGTAATTTAGCTACTAAGCAGGAAACTGGTGGATCGACTTTGACTAATGCTTCTGTTCTATATTGCTTTCCAGGTTGAGAACAATTCGTTATACAAGCAGACTTTTTAGTAATATGAATGTGTAATAGCTTTTCCTTATTGAACAATATTTACAAGAGAATGCATCGATAAGTGGTGGTTAAATTGCAGAAGGATAGATCTATGTTTTTATGCTTAGTATTCTACTTGGGTCTAGACTGGATTGTTATTTAGCTTTGAATATGTTATACTCATGTGATATGAATAAATTGGTTTATAGTTTGAAAATACAATAGACAGAACAAGCATTTTTGTCCACTTTGGCAAGAATAATAGGTCACTTTTGATTCCACACACCCTTTTCGTTAGAGAAAGACGGTGCACGAAATTATCAACTGCAATGTTACCGTACAAACAGCTAGCAAAAATACTATTTTAAGGTAAAAGAGTTCCATAACCCAAATAGATTGTCCATTCCATCCCAAATTTCCTGCCATATGATTTTTAAAAAGAATATTTGTATTCTTCTACTTTGGCACATCGAAAATTTTTGTTGGGTTGATAAGAAGAAAAATTGTCAAACAAAAGAATCTGTTAATATAATTCAAATGACACGATGATTATCACTAACTACCACCATGTCTTGGAGTTTAAACCTTATATCAGTGCAACTTTCAGGACGATTTTATACAGTTCAAAAATAGCAATGAAGATGAAGAAGGAAGTCCCTGCCATATTCAAATTGAGGTAGATAAGGAAAAAAAGTCTCTGCAACTAAACTTACTTATTTTTTTCAACTACATTCCAAATGGTTGGTGAGCATTAAAACGTGGAGGATCAAAAAGTGGTCAGCTCTCGCCATTTTTAGGGAAAAAACCTATAAGGAAATGAAGTTCTTATCTTTTTCTCGTCATTTTTTATCTTTTTCTGTCCAGGAAAAAGTTTCTATTTTTCTCACACTCTTAATATTGAACCAGCAATAAGTGGGTGCGATTTCATCAACGTAAGGTTCTATTCTATCTGATCATCGATTAGATTCAGTGTGGTTTTGTTACACCTCGAAAAATTTCCCGTTAACGTACAGTGAATAGACTAACGAAGGACAAAGTATCCGATATTTCAATAAGTAAAGAATGACATTTGATGACCCTAATTAAGATTTCAAAGACATTCGAGGTAAGAGAAGAAAGTTTGCCAAGAGAAAGCAAGGCATACGATAGATATCGAAAAGGAATTACGAGTAACAGGTTAATGATGATTTAATAGTGTCTTGGAGAAGAGTTATAACGTCCCTTAGATTGTTAATGAGGTGTTAAACAAGTATCAAGAAGGTTCCATAAAGATTGGAGATCAAACGAAGTGATGAGAATAAGATCAGAGAAAAGATGGGTTATACGGACGATTATACGGTCCGTATAATGTTATACGGTCCGTATAATGGTCCGCAGAATCGTCACAGTGAAGGTCCCTCACTGATGGGATTATACGGTCACTTATACGGACCGTATAATGTGACGTATAATGGTCATAGAAGCGAGATGTGGAAGGGGTGATTTCACAGTCACTTATACGGACCGTATAGTGTCCGTATATTTCCCCGACGGATAAGATTTTTAAGTTATTACAAAGGGGACCAAGTTCATTAATTCATTTCATTTTCACACCCCTTCTCTCTAGAACACTCTAGAACCCTTTCCACTCTTCATCCACAAGAGCCCAAGAGAAATCTATGATCAACTTCATCAAACCAACAAATCAAGTGTAAGAAACTCATTGAAGTTCATCTAAGCCAAGAAATTCCAATGGAAGTGAACTAGGGTTTTGGTGCAAGAAGAGTATTTCCACTCAAGGCTTAGTCCTACACTATCTAAGGTAAGTTTTATGGTATTTTCATGTTGTTTAAGGTATTGAGAAGTTGAAACACTTGGATTGTAGAAGGATATAGAAAATGGGTCATAAATGTGGGAATAGTGTCATTTTGAGTAGTAGTTTGGAGTGAGTCGTGATTATTAATATGTTGTGATTGTGAGTATGTTATGAATGACATTTAGAACATGGGGTAAGCATTATACGTAAGAAAACGTAATAGTGAACTATGACTATGATTATGGAGGAGTTGAAGTGAAATTGTGAAATGTGGATAATGTAGATGAATGATGATTGTTGCCTATAAAATTGTGAATGTTGTTATGGATATTTGGGAGTTGATATGTGATACGAGAAAGTTGTATAAACAAAGGAAATGCTGCGCAATTTTCTCTAGCATTAGTAAGCACGTTCATATAATCGATTAGCTAATATTAATGCGAATTCTCTTGAAGGTAGAAACATGGGCATTGAAGGAGAACGAGCAAGCGATAGAATAGTTAAACGAAAAAGGTATGTGAGGCTAGTCCTTCCTTTCTAAGGCATGAATCTTATGGCATGATTTTCCTTCCTTCTCCATGAATTTCCTACATTCCGAAAAGCTAAGAGTCTATACTCATGAATAGCCATATGAGATAAAGATAAGGGATACATTATGAGCACGATAATGATGAAAATGAGCTTAAGTCTAAAGATTCTAGAGTTCATGATATGAATTTTCTACAAAGCTAATGATGTTAACTAAGATCCATTGATATTGTTTATTGTATACACTCACCTTATATGCTAATTCCTTCAAGGTGAGGCAGAATGCTTATAAATGCTCCATAATGAAATCGGGGGTTTACGACCTTATGTCACCCCGATAAAATATAGTTGTCTAGTTTCTATGCATACATTATGATGAGTACATGATGATGATATTACACCGCGCCTATATGGCGGGCGTACACCGCTAAGGGTGGCGCGAGACACACCATGTCTAGATGGCGTGGGCGGACACCAGTAGTGGGCGGCATGAGATGGTAGCCCGGATGCTGGAGGCCCGGACGCGGGCTAGTGATTATCTGCCGTACCTATAAGGTCGGGCGGCATATATGCATACATGATATGATGAGGATTATGAAGTAAGCCAGCATGCATTATTTCTTTTATAATCGACAGTCAGTTACAGACTGTCCCGTATTTGATGCTTCCCTGCTTCCCTATTTCATTGACGTATTATTATTGTTTATGCCTTACATACTCAGTACAATGTTCGTACTGATGTCCGATTTCTTTGGACGCTGTGTTCATTCCCACAGGTACACAGGGAGGTGATCCAGACTCGTAGGAGCTATTAGCTGACTTGAGAGCACTCCATTGTTCTGGAGGTGCCATTGACTTATTCTTTTGTGTATATACATGTATTTTGGGCACGGCGGGGTCCTGTCCCGTCCATATGTCTAGCACTCTAGTAGAGGCTCGTAGATACGTATGTGTGGGTAGTATGGTCTCACAGTTCCTCCTCGTATGTATATGCGTTATTTTGATTTTTATAGCCGAATGGCTTATGTATATAAAGTAAATATGTTTCAAGTGAAAAAAGATTTTCCTATGATTTGAGTATAAGATTAATGAATGAATGCTTGATGTGTATGATGGGTAATGGTATGAGCGATGCTCGGTGGTTAGCCCCGGGTACCCGTCATGGCCCGTAGTCGGGTCGTGATAGGTTTCTCTATTTCTATGTGCTTGCTACAATGGTTTTTGGTGAAAGAATGTTATTCTGCATATGTTTCTTTATTTGCTTGATGCTTAGGTATATTGACGGAGAATGAGATCCAACAGCCATGAATCATATTTCAGGATAAACTTGTTCTAATTCATGTTTATTAGCTCAAGAATTTTATTTCTCATCAATTTAGTGAAGTTTACCTACTAGATTGTGGCCCGATGTTATATCCCGTATTTTGAGCAACGGGACAATTTGTGTGAATTATGAGAAGTTAGGGACAAGGCTATCCCGAGAGACTTTCGTTTGTTTTAAAGGCTTAAATTGTGTATGGTTTCAATGTCTTGAAAATGTTAAAGAAACACTTGGAGGAATTTTCCATTTTTAGTAAGTGGGCTATTTTGGGAAAGTTGAAAATTCAAAAAAAAAAAAAAAATGGAGCAAGGTGGCCGGCCACTTGGAAGTGGGCCATGGCCACATGGACTTAAGTTGTGGAATTATAAAAGATGACTAAGTCATCTCCTACACTTAACAAATTCTAGAGAAATCAAGAACAAAAATTTGGAGACAAAAAATAGAGGGGGTTTCGGCCATAGCCAAGGAAAAACAAGACCAAATTTTAGCCATCAAAAAAATAAATTCTTCAAGCAAACTTGCTAATTCAAGGGTGCTAAGTAACGTGGCGTTGTTGTTTCGGACAATAGTTCGCTCGTTTGCTCTAACGACCAACTTGGGTCAAGTTAAGGAGGTGAAGAAGAAAGGTGAGTTTAATCTTGTTTTCTTATGTTATTGATGGTTTATATGTGTTGTGGTATGCTAAAAAGGAAGAAATTCATGATAGGAATGATGTTGAAGTTGGACCGTGCATAGTAGGCTTGGCAGTGTGTATGTGTGTTGTAGTATAAGTCATGTATTAATGTTAGTTAGCATGTTTTAATTGTTGTGGTGTGAAGAAAAGAATGAAAATCATCCCTAGGAGTGGAAATGGTGTTGGCCGAATGGCCTTCTTTTTGTAGTCTAGAATGAACGAATTGTCGTTAGTATTTTCATTATCGTCGTTATGGATTTTATAAGGAGAAATGCAAGTTTGATGACTTAGAATAATGTTATGTTGGTCATGGGACAACTTGGGAATTTATGTGGATTTTATGTAATTTTTGCATTTATGAATATTGCATTGTTAGTGTGTGGATTAATGATGTAAATTATGAATTTGGAAGAGAAGAGTGTATTTGATGTTGTCCTCGGGTTTAGGGGCAATTTCGGGTACAATGGAACAATGTTGGGTTGTTGGAAAAATTGTATGAATTGCTTAAAGTGTTCTTGCATATGGTTTGAATGGGTTCGGATTAGCAATTGAACGTATGAGCGTTAACGTTAATTTGATTGCATGAGTTAGTTAACTATATTGGAATGCTTCCAAGTATGTAGCAATATGTGTTAGTGTTAGAATGTGTTGGGATTGGATATTAATGTTGGAACGTATTGTGAATCGACTATTGATGTTGTAATTTGGTTTCTTATTGGGTTGTTGTTGAGATTGACCGAGTTGAAATCTCGGGGTTGGTGCATTTACAAGGGAAATGCTGCCGAAATTTCTGTAGAATCTAATGTTCGTTTGGAATTGAATGCCTAAATGCGTATGGCTAATGTTAATATACCTTGCGTTATGTAGATCTTGGAGTTGCCGAGGGTTGAGGCTTGATTTGTCTTGCGATCGGAAGAGGTATGTAAGGCGTCGCTTTCTTTCCTTTGGCATGTCCTAGTGCTATTAGGCTATGACCCGCGTCTCGGGGCTATTCCATTCTTAAATCCGAGCTTAGATACGTACTTGTTCGATCCTAAAGAATTTCTCTTTAATGTGTTCAATGTAAGGTTCTTAAGCTTTCAAATAAATGAGTTTTCAAAAGGCTTATGAAAATTTTGACTACAAAGAGGTCCCGAACTTCAAACGTCCGTAACTTTTGCATACGAGCTCGGAACGCCCCTAAACATAATATGTGAGTTCATAAGGCATAACTCTCCCCTAACCCTCGTAGTCGGGCTCGGATGGGGGTCGGCACCGTCCGTGGGGCCCGGCCTTTCTATGCTACCTTTATGGATTTTCGGAAAAATTTAATATTATCTTCACTATGACTTCCACATATGGATTTCTTATTTACTTAATGAGTATTGATTATGATTTTGATGCATATGGTTACTCACGACTCCGCTCGTGCTTATGGTTATTGCCTCGTTCACCGGATCCCGGGCCGGTTATGTTTCGTGCGCGTTATGATATATTCTGGTGTGATGCTGTGTTACGGTTCGCCGAGCTCCTCGCTAGAGAGCCGGGTCCCGTCTATATGTGGCGTTATGCTGTGTATGGTGTTATGGTTGGCTATGATGTGTTACGGGGATATGTCGGGTTACGGAGATATGAAACTTTCTGGTGTGATGCTGTGGTATGGCGCCATCGACAGGCGGGCGACCATCGTTCTAAGAGCCTTTGCATGATTTTAATTTTTGACAAATATTTTGATATTTTGTAAATCATATTTATTTTCTGTGATTTGTTATTATGTTTCTTGATCCCTTTACATACTCGGTACCTATTTCGTCGACCCCCTTTCTTCGGGGTGCGTTTCATGCCCGCAGGTACTGACGCTCAGTTCGAGGATCCACCTGCCTAGGCCATCTATTCTCACTTCGGGAGTGCTCTTACCGGAGCTTATATATTTTCGTATATATTTTCGTCTCGATGTATATGTATATTATTATTCGGGGTACGACGGGCCCCGTCCCGTCATATGATTTCGTTATTTGTTAGAGGCCTGTGGACATGTATGTGGGTTATGGCTATGTCTGTACAGTATATATATGTGATATGTTCTGGGCGGTTCACCCGCCACGGCAGCCTTGCCGGCTCGCCTATATATGTGCATATGGACATGTTGGCCCTGTGTGGCCTTTGTTGGTATTTTTACGCGGGCAGGTTAATTTTGGCTCTCTGAGGGTCGTTTTATATATCTAACTGTACCATTGGAAGAGATGCTATTCATCATATTAAGGAGATGATTGCTTATGATGCACTGGATTTTAAACAGGACATTGACAAGGCAAAAAATTACTCAAAATTAGTTGAGAAGGGCTATGAGCTTCCCCATGGACAAGTCATTACTATTGGTCTTTGAGAGGTTCGATTGCCTTGAGATCCTCTTCCAGCCCTCATTGGTTGGAATGTAATCGTAAGGAATTCATAAAAAAGCCTACAAGTCAATCACGAGATGTGATGAGAATATTGGAAAAGATTTATTTTCCAACGTTGTGCGTAGTGGTGGCTCAACTATGTTTCCTGGCACAACAGATTTTATGAGCAAGGAAATCACTGCTCTTGCTGCAAGCAGCATGGTATTTGGCACAAATATCTATGTTTCGTGTCATTTTACATACTATTCTTATGACTTTTATCGCTTAATCTATGATGAAATCGTCGTATTTGGGCTTATGTTGTTATATTTCATGTGTATAGGCACGATGAAGACAAACGATGAAAAACCAAGCTAAAAGTGGTTGATTTTGGAGCAGATGATGATTACACGAGCTGACAAGTCGAAGACCATAAGTGATAAACTAAAAGGGAAAAAAATTGAACTGAAGGAAGCATATGTGCTAGTCCCGTAGCACGGGGCCAGCACGTGAAGTTCGAGTTGCGGGAAATTGAAGTCCCGCGCTGCAAGGGCGTGGCGGAATTGGCACATTCATCATCCAAAATTCACTGAAGGTTCTGTGCTGAGCCTGCGATGCATGGCCAGCACGGGATGGCCTCAACCTATCCGAATTTAATTAGGATTTTGTCTATTCTTCAGTCATTAAATTCCTAAGTTATAAATACTTATTTTAAGGGTTAAGAACGGTATTCTTGGACTCGGCGAGACACTTGTAAGTCGTCATTAACCCTTTTCTTCCCCATTTTTACTTTTATCTTCATAAACTCTAAGCTAATCATGAATTTTTTTGTCTATGATAGAATCATGAATAGCTAATCTCTTAGTTTCTTGGGTTGTAGCGAAAGACATGATAGTTGGTTTGACGACAATTTCTATCAATTAAATTTTCGTATTTTGGGTTGCTTATTTATTCTTTATCTTAATAGTTTGATTATCTGGCCAATAGTTGAACACTATTTGTGGCGTGTGAATTGAACTAGGGATATGGAATTTGCATACGTAATAAGAATAAATAGGGCTTGTTCGATATAATCGCTTCGCTCTTGAGGATAGGAATATACCCTTTAGCCTTACTTAGTCGAATACGGAGAAGTAAATGCGTTCTTGTTACCTACGGCGACCATAGGGATATAAGCGTTATAGTAGCATCTACGGGCTTATAAGCAACTCGGAAGATGCGATAAAGTTATAATTAACCCGTCAACTAGTAACCCGGGGAAATAAGATAGGTAGAATTGTCAGAAGATCAACTAGATTGTCGAAAGCCATTGTTACACCCCGTATCTTAGAACTAAGGTTAGACTCATATCACTAGAGTTTTAGTCGAAAAACTGAAGGTTTGAATGTTTTGCGAAAATGGTTGATAGGCCTACTTCGGGAAGCCATAACTCTGGATTAGTTGGGAATTTGGGAAAGTACCCTTAATGAAAGTTGTAGTATGTAGAAATACCTTTATAACGATATAAGGACCAGGCCGATCAAAGATCGGAGCAAGGAGATATGATCGTCTCAATATGGCTAATAGTAAGGCACTTAAAATTCTATAGAATCGGCTAAGTTTTCGATACGTCTGCCTTCCAGTCAAATTTCGTGAACATCCGTTGGGAATTTTAGAAAACTTAAAACTCAAAAGTTGTATCCCTTTGAAATAGCTTTCCAACGGTATATTGTGGAGCCCAAACAGAGCTCTGTACGAGAAGTTATGTCCATTTTATCGAAAACCACACAGAACCGACACACGTCGCTTTTCAGGGCGCGTGTGATGGTCCCGCATCGCGGGGTGATCGTAAAAAAATGCCCTCTCTGAATAATGACCTGCAGGGGTTTGTGCGCTACATGTGCGTTGAGGGCCCATCGCATAATAGGTCAGGTTTCGGGTCAAAAGTCGGGATTTCGTATTTTAAGTTATATTTAAGCTTGGGGTTTATTTCCCTAACATCCCTAGTCGGGAAAAATCACCCTAAAGTCGGAGGGAACAAGTTCCAAGTCTTAAAAGTCCTCCAAGGTAAGTTTTATCACGATTCTAGGTTGAATTCAAGTCCCTAATCTCTTTCTAACTTGAGTAAACCCTTCTAATCGAAAGAGTTGTGAGTGGAACATTATTGTTGGGCATGGAAACCCTAGAACTTGAATTCAAGAGGATTGAACGTCAAAAAGGTAATGCTTCTACACTCTAATCATTCATAATAGTGAATTGATGAGTTCTTGGGAGAATAGTAAATGGGTTTAGTAAAGAGAATTACACGAACTATAGTAGCGTTTTGCATTGTTGACTTGAGATTGTTATAATCATATGGGTGATGGAGAATGATGTTAATTGCACCTAATTGAGATTTTAGAATCACCTAGAAGTAATAGAATGGGAATTGGGTGAAGAAACACCATTAATGGAGATTGTGGAGCTTTATACCAACTAAGTGTTTGATAAAATGCTTAGATGACCAAAGCATGGATATCATTGCTAATATAGAATCCCTTTGACTTGTATTGATATAGATCAAAGTTGAAAGGGTTGACGAACATTGTATTATGCTCAAAGGCTGGAATTAAGGTATGTGAGGCTAACTATCTGCGTTAGGGAATATTCATGATTCTCCCTACGCCTCACTCTTCATACTTGTCAGTAATTTGACTCAGACTATAGTTTAGCCCTAGTTTCATGATATTGTATAGAACTGTTATCTTCTAGGGTTGCAGTTACAGAATTCGTTCATGGTTGTCACTTTGAACATCATGAACTCAACACGTAATCTTTATAGACTTATGCATTTTTATCATATGAGTCTCATTAGTGTATAACCCAGTTATTTGCATGAGTCCCATAATCAGAAACAGTTATCATGCTATCGGTATAGCCGATCTCGATCATTTAAATTGTTAATGTTGAACACCTGTATTTGTATTTTTGGGCCCTAGGCCACAATTTATGCATACGTATTGCTTGGGCCTGAGGCCACAGTTTTTGTGCACATTATTTGGGCCTTAGGCCACAGTTATATTTACAGTTTTACAGGTGATTCTTCATCCAGAACAGGGAGTATTTCAGCTTCTTGCTTTCCTATTTAGTTCAGTTTCAGTTTCAGTTCCATTATTTTATTACTTCAGTTGCTTTACATACCAGTACAATTCAAATGTGTTGATGTCCCTTTTTATTGCTTGGGGGCCTGCATCTCGCGATGCAGGTAACGACATACAGGTTGACGATCCAGCTACTTAGGAGTGTTCGTATCAGCTACTGTGGTGAGCCCCAGTTTCCTTCGGGGCGATATCAGTCATGCAGTTCTTACAGCTTTCTAGACAGTTACCTTTTTGTATTCATTAGAGGCTTCATAGACACAGTCCAGACAGTCAGATATTTGTTATGTTAGCCTTGTAGACAGTTCTACTCAGTCATTCAGTTGTTTTGGTTTAGCCATGTTGGCTACTTTTAGATATGTTCAGATTGTCTAAGTATTTCCGCATTATGATATTTCAGTCAGACTTTTAGTTAACCAGCATGTGTTAGTTTTATTTTAGAAATTAGTTATGTTTTGGTATCACATGTTGATTCGGTCGACGGTTGGTTCGCTCGGTCACATGCGATCAGGCATCGGGTGCCATGATACGTCCAGGCCCAGGTTCGGGGCGTGACAGCCATGACCCTGGAACTTTCTCTCATCTGATTAACCTTACAATCTTTGTCGAAATATTCTCAGTCACAAAAACACCCATCACAAATTGTTTACTTTTCAGTTTTAGTTTAGTTACAACAAACACCTTGATTTTCACTTTCTTGAATAGTTTTATTCGAATTTGAATTAGTTTAATAGTAGAATCTAAGTCTCTGTGGGATCGATATCTGGACTTACAAATCCTATATTACTTGTATGACCGCGTATACTTGTGTGTGCGTTTGGGAGCAACACAACATGAAGTTCAAGGTTGTTGCACCACCGAGAGAAAGTACAACACCTGGATAGGAGGACCACTTCCAGCTTCCCTTAGTGCTTTCAAACAAGTTTGTTTCTTTTTTGCTTTATTTGGCCGATCAACTACTTCTCATTCCCAAATTATTGTGAATGTCCCATACCTGTTGTGTTTTGAAACTAAAACAGCTACAAACTCTCTACACGGGAATGAGCATGTGATCATACTAATACCACCCATACAAATAGCTTCCAACTGTATTAGATCAATTCAACAACAATATGTCATATATGACAGTATAAAGCAACAGCTATAGCTCATATGCAGATGTTGAAGTTCTTTTCCTTCTCATGTTTGAAGCTATATAGAATCTGTGGCATATCTGATTCTCAAATATGGTATCTGAGATTTATCTGAGTTAAGAATTCTTCTTGCCATAATTGGTAACTCTTGGAAAGTAGTGAACTGTTGTGTACCTGCAAAACCAAAAACAAAGTTAGCCAAAAAATCTGCTAGTACATTGCCTTCTCTGAATATGTGCTCTACCTTCACTAACTTTACCTTCATTAATCTTTGGATCTCCTTTACTATAATCACAATACTCCAAGGGTTATCCCATTCACCCATAATGAACTTCTGCATAGCTAGAGAGCCAGTCTCAATTATCAGAGGAACCAGATTATTAGCAATGCAATGCTCAACTCCTTTCTTAATAGCAACAACCTCAGCAACTAGATTGTTTCCATCAGGAATTTTCTATCCTGCAGTAAAAAGCAAATCTCCCTTTTCATTTCTAACACAAAAGGTAATGGCACTTGGACTAGGATTTCCTTTTGGTGCTCTATCACAATTACATTTCACCCATCCTCTTGCTGGCAATTTCCAGAAGACAGTCTTGCACCTGATTTTTGGTTTAAACCTCTCAAAGAAATCAATGATATCAGGCCATTTCTTTGGCATTTCCTGAATAAGAGGGAATCTGGTTCTACAAAACAAGTAAATTCTCAAGTTGATCTCATGCAGCACCTTGAATACAAACATAGAGCCTCCATGCAAAGTTTTATTCCTCCACTTCCACAAATGCCACAATACCATGGCTGGTACTGCTTTGTAAACAGGTCTCAGCTTGTAATGACATGGAGCATGCCACCATTTTATCACTACTTTCTTGACCTGTGTGCAAGTAATAGTAAGGCCAGCAGCATTGTTGAACACACTCCAGATAGAAGTTGCAAAGCTGCAATTTAAAAACAGGTGATCAATGGTCTCTTGTTGGTGAATCCTGTAGCATACACATCTAGAGACAACACTGATTCCTATAGAGGATAGGACTTCATCAACAGGAATTTTAAACTACCACAATCTCCATAAGAAAAAGGAGATTTTGAAAGGCAAGCCTTTGATCCACATGTCCTTATAAATCTCTGAAGGGTGAGATTTTTGCCGTAATAGTTCCCAGGCACTTGCCACAGAAAAGTCACCAGTACTAGTCATCATCCACCAAGGCTTATCCTATTCTTGAGAGTTTTCCTTAATTTCTAGTTCAGCCAATATGTGATCAATAATCCCTTTAGGGAAGCAGTATTGTAGCTTGACAATATACCAACTTCCTCCATTCATAAACTCTTTCACGTGCTCCACTTTCTCATCAATAAGGAACTGTTGAGGAAGTACATAGTATAAACCTCCTAACCTTGTCCAATTATCAAACCAGACATTTGCAGTGCCACTTCTAGTTTCCCACCAAATCTCCTGCTCTATATCGTCTCTAGCTTCAAGCATCATTTTCCACACTTGAGATCCACCCTTCTATTGAACATTTTGAGGTTACTGCTTTTTGCAATACTTGATCCACCTAAAATTTGACCATAAAGAGTGCACAGTTCTGAATCTCCACCACAATTTAGCACAAAGAGCTTTTGATACATCAAAAATGGACCTAGATCCTAATCCCCCTTCATGCTTTGGATAGCACATATTCAACCATGCTGACCAGTGTCTTTTTTTAACATCTTCATTATTACTCCAGAAGAGTCTTGGAAAAATCTTGTGAAGGTCCTTGATTACACATTTTGGAGGTTTAATAGCAGATAACAAGTGTATAGGAATGCTTTGTAAGACACTAGTAATTAACACTGATTTTCCCCCTGGAACAACTTTCCTTTCCATGCATGCAATTTTTCTGTTACCTTCTTGAGAAGATCATTATAATCAGCCTTTCTTTTCCTAGCATGAGTAATAGGACAACCTAGAAAAAAAAAAGGAAAAGATCCTCTTGAAAATCTAGTGATGGTTTCCACTTGCAGAACCAGATTGTTTGTAACCTTGGAATACATATAAAAAGAACTCTTTCCTTTGTTGATTAGTTGTCCAGAAATCTCCTCATACTTCTACAGAGTTTTCATAATTAAGTTCAAAGAATAGTTGTCTGCAGGTGTGAAAATGATTGTGTCATCTGCATAAGCAAGATGATTCAACTCCGGATTCCATTTTGGCATACCAAATCCTTTAACCTGTTATCCTCAAACAATGCATTTAATGCCCTTGTAAAAACTTCAGCAGATAGGATGAATAGAGCAGGTGAAAAGGGGTCACCTTGTTTAACTCCCCTAGTAGAATGAAAAAAAGCCATGAGACTGACCATTTATGAGCACAGAATACCAACTATTTGCTATCAACCTTCAAATCATGTTAATGAAAGTCTCAGTAAATCCCATTCTTCTAAGGACCCTAGTTAAAAACAACCAGGACACCCTATCATAGGCCTTGGTCATGTCAAGCTTAATGATCACATTTGCTGGTTTGCCTCTCAATCTAATATCAGATACAATCTCTTGAGATAACAACACATTCTCAATGATATTCCTGCCCTTTACAAAACTTGATTGATTAGCAGAAATCAGATTTGGTAGAACTTTGTCCATCCTGTCGTGAATCACCCTTGAAATAACCTTATTAATAAAGTTGCTTAGGCTAATAGGCCTCATATCTGAGAAGGTCTCTACATCCTTATTCTTAGGCAACAACACTAGGTTAGTGTGAGTAATGGACTTAGGAAGAGTATGTCCCTCCCAAAAGTCTTTAACCACATTCAGAACATCATTACCAACTATATGCCAACAAGCTTGGTAAAACAGGCCACTCAGGCCATCAGGACCACTTGCACTCTCCCCTGATAATTCAAACACAGCATTTTTGGCTTCATCCATAGTAGGTGTAGCACACATCAACTCATTATCCTCTTGACTCACCATTTTAGGAACATGATTCAAGAATAAAGCATCTGCATGATCACCTTCCTAAAAAACTGCTTCTGATAAAAGGACACCGCTTCACTTGTAATCTTATCTACATTAGTAATCCAAATACCCTCAGAATCCTTTATCTTTTTTCAAAAGAGTTCTTTTCCTCCTCCCTTTAACCATATTTTGAAAGAATCTTGTATTCCTATCACCTTTAGCAAAGTGAGTGAAACCAACTTTTGCTTCCAAAATTCCTCCTCATAATGCAAATATTTTTTCATTTTTGCCTGAGCTCTTTGGAGAATCATTCTATTTGTTTCAGAGGGAACTTCTTCAAACAACTGCTCCTTGATCTTAACAATATCTTCCCTGATGCTGAGCTGCTTAAAAATATCTCCATAAGTCTGCTTACTCCATACAGATAGAGAAGTTTTAACTTGTTTCACTTTCTGCTTGAAAGAAATAAAGACATCATCCCCATCATCTGCCAACCAGTCATTCTTCACAATCTCCTTAAAGCCTTCATTCTCAGTCCAGAATTTCAAGAATTTGAATGGCCTCACAAAGTGTTGATTTTGATCATCACAAGAAAGAAGCATGTGGGCATGATCAGAACCAGTTCTTGATAAGTGATCCACTTCCAAATGACCAAACCAATCTTGAAACTGCTCATTAGATAGGATCCTATCCAACCTTTTAAACATACACTCCTGATCTGCTCTACCATTCCACCAAGTGAAAGGACTGCCCTTGAAACTAATTTCAGTTAATTCACAAGAATTGATGCAAAAGGCAAAATCTTCATATTCTTGAGGCAAAACAGGTAGACCACCAATCTTTTCTTCTTCATTCAGAGTGACTTGTTGAGAGGTGTCCTCTAAAATCTCCACATCAATGTTATCATTTACAAATAACCATATTTTCCCATTACAATTACTGTTGGCATAAGGCATACCAATCCTTCTCCTATACTGATGAATTTTATTAGCATTTTGAAAAGGCTCCATCAATGCTATAAGAAAGACTTTGTGATGTCTGTAGGTATTTGTACTCTATGGAAGGCCTTCTGAGTTCTGACAGATCTAATGTTCCAAAATAAAGTTTTGAGAATCATTTGGAACTAGACTTGTGAGCACCCCTCTTTGGAATCACCCTAGTAGACTTGTGAGCATTTGTACTCTATGTAAATTGTTTTTAAGAAACGTGGTACTGATTGTTTCACAACACTTGCTAAACATGCTTACGAATTGAAGGAAGATGAAACCTTTATGACTTTGTGGAATGCTCCGTTGTGTACCTAATTGGTTCAGATTATCCTTGTAAGTTTTCACTAGGCACATATTAATCTTTATTATTTACAATGTGTATCGACTCACAAGTGATTATAAAGGAGAAAATTCAAACTGATGGGACAATTTATCGCTGGGTTAATTTTGATTAGATTTTAGGGGGGCGTCATCGAGCCAAAAGGATTTATACGATGAATTTTTCTCTCTAGTTCTATAAAACTAGTTTCTTTGATTCTGGCATAAACTTCTTTCGGGTTATTCATGTCTTCTTAAGTGTAGCAATTCTTTTGTGTTTATCCTTTTTTAATGTGAATTTTCTCCAGTTTAGAGTATTTGTGCAGCTACTTTTATCATGGTGAAAGATTCACTAATACATCTTGGTCTAGAGCGAGAAAATGTTAGATTGGAAATTCAACTAACATATTTTCAGCATTCTCCTCTTTCTTTTTATGGGAAGGAAGGAGAAATAGGTTTGGGCTTTGAACATGATTGAGATATCTTCAAATTGCTTGAATGAACTCTCACTGCACCATTATATCACTTTGAGCTTGAAGGGAGGTAAAAAAGAGATTCAAACTAAATATAAAGGTACTCACAGACTGAGCTGATTGTTGAACTATTTTTTCTTTGACTCTGTATGTGTACCATTGATGTCTCACCTAAATTATACAATATAAATGTCTGAAGTCTTTACAAGCTGGTTGGTGGGAAGGATAGTCAAACACTTTCTATTGACAATGGAACTGACACGAGCAAGGCTAGTTAGGAAAAAAGGGCTCGCAATTGCAGTTCCATTCATGGTGCTAACTGCATTGTTCCTATGTGACCTACTAATGAATAATGACTTTTTATTTGTTTCTCTAGGTTGGATTTGCTGGGGATGATTCTGCAAGGGCTATTTTCCCAATTATAGTTGGTCGTCCTCGTCAAATTGGCATCATGGTTGAAAAGGGAGAAAAAGATCTCTATGTTGGTGAAATCTTGCTGTAAAAGAGGTATTTTGGCTCTGAGATATCCAATTGAGCAAAGCATAATAAGCAACTGGGATGATATGGAGAAAATATGGCATCAGATATTTTGAAATGAAATCTGTGTTGCTCCCCAGGAGCATCACATTTTGCTGACTAAGGCACCACTTAACCCCAAACCAAATTGAGAGAAAATGACTGAAATAATGTTTGAGGCATTCAAAGTGCCAGCCATGTATGTTGCAGACCAGATTGTTCTCTCTCTGTTTGCTAATGGTCGCACAACTGGTAGGGAAAAGAAGGAATACCAGCATATTCTGGTTCTCTACTGTTATAGTCAGTCACTGATTTAGTTGTTGTTTTTCAACAAGGTCTTGTGCTTTATTCTGGTGATACTGTGAGCCACACTGTCCTAATCTATGAGGAACATGCACTTTTTCATGCTCTCTCACAGATAGCTGGTCATGATATTACATATTATCTCATGAGGATTCTCTCTGAGGGTCGTTTTATATATCTAACTGTACCATTGGAAGAGATGCTATTCATCATATTAAGGAGATGATTGCTTATGATGCACTGGATTTTAAACAGGACATTGACAAGGCAAAAAATTACTCAAAATTAGTTGAGAAGGGCTATGAGCTTCCCATGGACAAGTCATTACTATTGGTCTTTGAGAGGTTCGATTGCCTTGAGATCCTCTTCCAGCCCTCATTGGTTGGAATGTAATCGTAAGGAATTCATAAAAAAGCCTACAAGTCAATCACGAGATGTGATGAGAATATTGGAAAAGATTTATTTTCCAACGTTGTGCGTAGTGGTGGCTCAACTATGTTTCACGGCACTGTGATTTTATGAGCAAGGAAATCACTGCTCTTCTTTGCAAGCAGCATGGTATTTGGCACAAATATCTATGTTTCGTGTCATTTTACATACTATTCTTATGACTTTTATCGCTTAATCTATGATGAAATCGTCGTATTTGGGCTTATGTTGTTATATTTCATGTGTATAGGCACGATGAAGACAAACGATGAAAAACCAAGCTAAAAGTGGTTGATTTTGGAGCGAGATGATGATTACACGAGGCGACAAGTCGAAGACCATAAGTGATAAACTAAAAGGAAAAAAATTGAGCGAAGGAAGCATATGTGCTAGTCCCGTAGCACGGGGCTAGCACGTGAAGTTCGAGTTGCGGGAAATTGAAGTCCCGCGCTGCAAGGGCGTGGCGGAATTGGCACATTCATCATCCAAAATTCACTGAAGGTTCTGTGCTGAGCCTGCGATGCATGGCCAGCACGGGATGGCCTCAACCTGTCCGAATTTAATTAGGATTTTGTCTATTCTTCAGTCATTAAATTCCTAAGTTATAAATACTTATTTTAAGGGTTAAGAACGGTATTCTTGGACTCGGCGAGACACTTGTAAGTCGTCATTAACCCTTTTCTTCCCCATTTTTACTTTTATCTTCATAAACTCTAAGCTAATCATGAATTTTTTTGTCTATGATAGAATCATGAATAGCTAATCTCTTAGTTTCTTGGGTTGTAGCGAAAGACATGATAGTTGGTTTGACGACAATTTCTATCAATTAAATTTTCGTATTTTGGGTTGCTTATTTATTCTTTATCTTAATAGTTTGATTATCTGGCCAATAGTTGAACACTATTTGTGGCGTGTGAATTGAACTAGGGATATGGAATTTGCATACGTAATAAGAATAAATAGGGCTTGTTCGATATAATCGCTTCGCTCTTGAGGATAGGAATATACCCTTTAGCCTTACTTAGTCGAATACGGAGAAGTAAATGCGTTCTTGTTACCTCTGGCGACCATAGGGATATAAGCGTTATAGTAGCATCTACAGGCTTATAAGCAACTCGGAAGATACTGATAAAGTTATAATTAACCCGTCAACTAGTAACCCAGGAAATAAGATAGGTAGAATTGTCAGAAGATCAACTAGATTGTCGAAAGCCATTGTTACACCCCGTATCTTAGAACTAAGGTTAGACTCATATCACTAGAGTTTTAGTCGAAAAACTGAAGGTTTGAATGTTTTGCGAAAATGGTTGATAGGCCTACTTCGGGAAGCCATAACTCTGGATTAGTTGGGAATTTGGGAAAGTACCCTTAATGAAAGTTGTAGTATGTAGAAATACCTTTATAACGATATAAGGACCGGGCCGATCAAAGATCGGAGCAAGGAGATATGATCGTCTCAATATGGCTAATAGTAAGGCACTTAAAATTCTATAGAATCGGCTAAGTTTTCGATACGTCTGCCTTCCAGTCAAATTTCGTGAACATCCGTTGGGAATTTTAGAAAACTTAAAACTCAAAAGTTGTATCCCTTTGAAATAGCTTTCCAACGGTATATTGTGGAGCCCAAAACGAGCTCTGTACGAGAAGTTATGTCCATTTTATCGAAAACCACACAGAACCGACACACGTCGCTTTTCAGGGCGCGTGTGATGGTCCCGCATCGCGGGGTGATCGTAAAAAAATGCCCTCTCTGAATAATGACCTGCAGGGGTTTGTGCGCTGCATGTGCGTTGCGGGCCCATCGCATAATAGGTCAGGTTTCGGGTCAAAAGTCGGGATTTCGTATTTTAAGTTATATTTAAGCTTGGGGTTTATTTCCCTAACATCCCTAGTCAGGAAAAATCACCCTAAAGTCAGAGGGAACAAGTTCCAAGTCTTAAAAGTCCTCCAAGGTAAGTTTTATCACGATTCTAGGTTGAATTCAAGTCCCTAATCTCTTTCTAACTTGAGTAAACCCTTCTAATCGAAAGAGTTGTGAGTGGAACATTATTGTTGGGCATGGAAACCCTAGAACTTGAATTCAAGAGGATTGAACGTCAAAAAGGTAATGCTTCTACACTCTAATCATTCATAATAGTGAATTGATGAGTTCTTGGGAGAATAGTAAATGGGTTTAGTAAAGAGAATTACACGAACTATAGTAGCGTTTTGCATTGTTGACTTGAGATTGTTATAATCATATGGGTGATGGAGAATGATGTTAATTGCACCTAATTGAGATTTTAGAATCACCTAGAAGTAATAGAATGGGAATTGGGTGAAGAAACACCATTAATGGAGATTGTGGAGCTTTATACCAACTAAGTGTTTGATAAAATGCTTAGATGACCAAAGCATGGATATCATTGCTAATATAGAATCCCTTTGACTTGTATTGATATAGATCAAAGTTGAAAGGGTTGACGAACATTGTATTATGCTCAAAGGCTGGAATTAAGGTATGTGAGGCTAACTATCTGCGTTAGGGAATATTCATGATTCTCCCTACGCCTCACTCTTCATACTTGTCAGTAATTTGACTCAGACTATAGTTTAGCCCTAGTTTCATGATATTGTATAGAATCGTTATCTTCTAGGGTTGCGATTCTGAAATTCGTTCATGGTTGTCACTTTGAACATCATGAACTCAACACGTAATCTTTATAGACTTATGCATTTTTATCATATGAGTCTCATTAGTGTATAACCCAGTTATTTGCATGAGTCCCATAATCAGAAACAGTTATCATGCTATCAGCTATAGCCAGTCTCAGTCATTTAAATTGTTAATGTTGAACACCTGTATTTGTATTTTTGGGCCCTAGGCCACAATTTATGCATACGTATTGCTTGGGCCTGAGGCCACAGTTTTTGTGCACATTATTTGGGCCTTAGGCCACGATTATATTTGAGTTTTACAGGTGATTCTTCATCCAGAACGAGGAGTATTTCGACTTCTTGCTTTCCTATTTAGTTCGATTTCGTTTCGGTTCCATTATTTTATTACTTCGGTTGCTTTACATACCAAGTACAATTCAAATGTCGATGTCCCTTTATTGCTTGGGGCTCGCATCTCACGATGCATGTAACGACATACGAGTTGACGATCCGGCTACTTAGGAGTGTTCGTATCGGCCATCTATGGTGAGCCCCGATTTCCTTCGGGGCGATATCAGTCATGCAGTTCTTACAACTTTCTAGACAGTTACCTTTTGTATTCATTAGAGGCTTCATAGACACGGTCCATAGACGATGGATATTTGTTATGTTAGCCTTGTAGACAGTTCTACTCAGTCATTCAGTTGTTTTGGTTTAGCCATGTTGGCTACTTTTAGATATGTTCAGATTGTCTAAGTATTTCCGCATTATGATATTTCAGTCAGACTTTTAGTTAACCAGCATGTGTTAGTTTTATTTTAGAAATTAGTTATGTTTTGGTATCACATGTTGATTCAGTCAGCCAGTTGGTTCGCTCGGTCACATGCAGTCAGGCATCGGGTGCCATGATACGTCCAGGCCCAGGTTCGGGGCGTGACAGCCATGACCCTGGAACTTTCTCTCATCTGATTAACCTTACAATCTTTGTCGAAATATTCTCAGTCACAAAAACACCCATCACAAATTGTTTACTTTTCGTTTTTAGTTTAGTTACAACAAACACCTTGATTTTCACTTTCTTGAATAGTTTTATTCGAATTTGAATTAGTTTAATAGTAGAATCTAAGTCTCTGTGGGATCGATATCTGGACTTACAAATCCTATATTACTTGTATGACCGCGTATACTTGTGTGTGCGTTTGGGAGCAACACAACATGAAGTTCAAGGTTGTTGCACCACCTGAGAGAAAGTACAACACCTGGATAGGAGGACCACTTCCAGCTTCCCTTAGTGCTTTCAAACAAGTTTGTTTCTTTTTTGCTTTATTTGGCCGATCAACTACTTCTCATTCCCAAATTATTGTGAATGTCTTCTTGATAATTTCTTTTAAATCAACAGGTTCAGCACTAACTTGTATTTGTTGTGCAGATGTGTTTAACAAAGGAGCAATATGATGAATCTGGTCCCTCAATTGTCCACAGGAAATGCTTCTAAGAGTGGTTAGATAACTTAAATCCTTCTTTTCAAATTCCATCAAATGAATGATATTTCAATCTTTTTGAGCAGTGTGCTATTTTAGTTTCTAGCTGCTCTGTCATATGCTAATCTAGCTTGGCTCGCATTTGTTCTTTAATTCCAAGTGATTTGACTAGAAAGTCATGAACATGGAGTATCGGTACGACTAATGTTTGTTCTATTGCTTTGCATGTTAGGCACAGTTGGTGGTTATATTTTCTTATGACGAGCAAAGCTTTCTGAGTAACGTGGGATGCAGATTTGGTTGTTTTTACTTCAAAATTATATGTTCTAAGTTTTGGTAACAGAAGGGTAGATCTACATCTTTATGTTGTCTTCTTTAGGTACGGATTGGATCTTCTCTTCTTTCTTTTTTTTTCCCAGCTTTAGGAGGTATTAAGAGTTGCCTATGTTAATTCAAGTTGAAAGCAAAGATTCTTGTTCTGTACCTCTCTATCTATATCATATCTATAATCATCATCATATCATATCTCATGTTAATTATATAAGTGAGATGCTTCAAAGTTAAAAGTTAAAAGACAAAAATAGCCATCAAAAGTTGAACAACTGTTTTGCCCTACAAACAACCGTTATTTTAAGAACTTTTTCCTTCAAAAACTACATTAATTCTTCAAATCACCAATTGATCATTATGTCCAAAATGTGGAGAAGCTAAGAAGTTGAATAAAGTAGTTTACTTTAGACCAAATTCATCTGTATATGAATAGTTATTTGTTCATTAATGTACTTCAATGATGCCTTAAAATTCTAAGAAACGTGTAGATTAATTGTTCGAGGGTGCGAAGTTGATGGCACCTCTTCAAGTTCTTCTTTAATTTATACAATTTCTGCAAATGTTTTCAGCCATTGTTTAACCGTATGTATATACCGCTTAATTAGCCAACCATTACTTCAACATAATTTACAAACTGCTAAACAAAAGTTGAATCGCAAAAAAAGCGCAGGCTACGTCTTTTTCCTACTTCTACTTGAGTTATTTTGATTGCCTCAATATTCTCTATCTATATTTTTTTTTGCTTTATCCGCTACTTTTCTGGTATGCCCATGCAGATGATGCGCGGAAATAATAGAGCAATAAGAAATTTTGACAAATCAAAGCAGGTATATCTTCTCAGTAATTTCTTTTCTTTTTTTATTTGATAGAAAAACAACTTCCATCTTTTAAAGGATTCTTCAAAGTTCTATCACGCGAAACATGCTATCCAGAAACTTTGAGGAAACGAAACATTTTGGTACGTTTTGTACATTTTTAATGCAATCAAGAAAGTCGAATCACAGGGCATATAAAGTTATCATCAAGTTAAATTTAATTTAAGTTTATAACTATATGTAAGCTAATTATAAATTCAGATTTAAAAGTTGTGAATGACATCGGTGTAAGCTCGGTAGAATGTTTAATTTACAAGTCAGATCATACTTAATTATTTGATTAGGAAATAAATAATGAGGATGATTGATTCAGGAAAAGAAAGAGTAACAGTTGCTCACATAAGAGGAACTGAGGATATAAATACTTCTTGCATCTCAAATTAAAGACGTATTTTCATAATGGCTTTTAAAAAAAAAAAAAAAAATTTAGCTTATAACTCAAAACACATTTTTCATGAATTGCTATATAGTCTTTTCAACTTCGTATTCATTGATAAAGGGTACACGTGCAATGCGTGTACCCAACAATGAGTATTCAAAAAGTGAGAAGCCCCATTATATTGTTAAAAGTCCGTTAATAAATAAACCCTTCAGAAGTTAATCGACTGGATTACCCCTCATCGAAAAAATAAATTTTACACGTTTACATAAACAAAACCCAACAACTTCTTGGTTGAATTAGTATAGATATGAATGACTACTAAAGGGGTGTCTTATTTAATGTTATCATATTGAATACTAATAATATACCTATAATAAATGATAGGAAAAAAAATAAATACCTTCTATCATTTTACACGCTCTCCAGATGATTTATAGGTAATTTAAAGATTAATAGTATGTGATTTAATGAAATCCTATTAAATGCTAAATAATTGCAACAAAAAACAATTACTATGAAATAACTTATAGCAACTTATTAGCCTGTTTGGCTAAGCTTTTGGGAGACCAAAATTGCTTCTTTTTTTTTCCCTTCTTTCTAGAAAGTGCTTATTTTAAAAATTGAGGTGTTTGACCAAGCTTTTGGAAGAAATAAGTGTTTTTGGGAAGTAGTTGTTTTTCAGAAGCTAAAAGAAGTTAGTTTTTGCCCAAAACACTTTTGAGAAAAATATACTTAAAAGAACTATTTAAAGCTTGGCCAAATACTAAGTGCTGCCCAAAAGTGCTTTTAAAATTGATTAGCTAAACACAAACTGCTTCTTACCAAAAACACTTTTTTGAAAAGCACTAAAAAAAGTATCAAAATAAGCTAACTTTAGAAGCTTGACCAAATAGGCTAGCTTTGTAGACATTGCCAAACTATTTGTTTTCCTTCAGTTAATGATGAAGTTATATCAAATTTTACTCATTAAGCATCTTATTTAAATATACATCAAGAATATGCAGAGGCGGATCCAGGATTTAGAGGTTCCGGGTGCCACATTTCTTTGAATCCAAATAGGGTAAATTTTTTATCGATTCGATCGATGTTGGGCTTCGGATCGGATTATTGTCTTTTCAATTTATACAAATCAATTAAATGAAAAACGTAATAATTATGACAAGTCAGCATAACCAAGATTTTGTTATAATGGGAGAGAAGATGTTTGGACTAGAAAACTTATGATAATTTAACTTCTTAAATTAAGCAAATAACTAAGAAGAGATTAAAAAAAAAATTCAAGAATTAATAAATAAAGATAGTCAATAATAATACTTAAGAGCAAGTTAAGAGGAATTAAGCAAAGAAAATAAAAAGAAAGAAAATAGAAAGCTTACAAATTTGGCTCCTCTCCTTTATACACTTTTTCCATTTTCTCAAGTGTATAGTCGGATGATTAACGTTTATCTTATTTTATATTAAAAGACTTAGATTAAATTAACTTAACAAACATCTTTATAGTGAATGAGATGATTTCCGAAATACACTCACTAACATTGATAAGAAAAATCCTAAGTTCCATAAATTTTTGCAACTATTATTAACACTACTTTCATTTCATATCTTTTATATTAATATATAATTTTTTTTTAATGAAATGAAACTATATAAAATTTCAAATAATTATCTTCTCTTTCTCTCATACAACCCTTTGTATTATTCAACTTCATTTATTTGCAATATGATGAATAATACATAAAATAAAACAAAAAATACGTCATATTGTGGTTCAAATGGAGCAATTGAATTTTACCATATTAAGCTTCTTTGAAATAAATCGGTTTTTATTGCATTTAAATCATTAATTTTTCTTTTACCCGTAGTTTTAAATTCTAAATCGTATATATGAATTAAGTAAGTGACCCACATATAAATATTTTAATCTAAAATTACAAAGGTAGGTTAAAACAAATGAGTGAGTTAATAGAATTTCTATGCTAAAAGGCGTCAATTATATCCATTACTCGTTAGTTACACAATCTCATTCATTAAAATAAAGTTTGTATTTAGATGTAAAATATATTGCTACTAGCTAGTATAAATGGGTTCCTAAAATTGAGGACTTTACCGTGTTGCAGGTGTGTTGTGTTTTTTTAGTGTGCAAGCCAAAAAAATTAACAAAAAGTGTAGTGAATAGGGCTCGAACCCTCATCTTGGACTCAACTTTAGCTCCTTGCCACAGGCACCATCACAGCATCGGTTTCTGTGAGCGCCTATTGAATTATGTATTCTATTTCATGTGGGTATATATATACATGCATAGCGTTTTTCTTTGAAGCTTGCCGATGGCGTAGCACTCCCTCAGCCTTTAGTAGATCCGCCCCTGAGAATATGTCTAACCCTCACCATTGGATGAAACGAACTCACATCTATGTAATTTGTTTCTCTCTTTTCTTTTGCCGTCTCTTCGTTATTTTTTTCATCCTTTACTTTTCTGTTTGTTGGTGGAATTTCTGTTAATCATTGATTTTCTCACATGTATAATATACCAAAAGTTTTCCACTCTTATCTGCATTAGTAGACCTATACTTGCATTGGATTATATTTTGTAAATTGCTTGAACTAATTATCCATTTACCACTGAATCTTCATTAATTGATATCTACACTAAAGAGAACTGACGATGTTGAGGGTCAAAATATGGAAGTATGGTACATAGTATCTAAAATATGAACTTGAAAACAAAAAAAAAAAAAACATCAACCTAATAAAGCTCATATAGATTAATACAAACTTTGTCAACTCAGGAAAAGAAGAAAAACAACTGTAAACACATATCACCAAAATAAAGCTTAAAAGTGAACACAGGAATAACTCAATCCATCACGTCAACATCTTCTTATTCTTGACATCTGAAAATTTTCAAAATTAAGAAGTGAGTCAAACAGTTTTAATTATTTGCCAATGTAGAGAGTTGTAGTTGCACCTGCTAAAATTAAATTATTTGTTGGTTTCCACGTTAAATAAATGTTAAAGTTTTTAGAAACATCGAAACTTAGTCCCTGCAATGATAGCTTCCAACTAATTGTTGTATAGATTTAAAATTTTATTTACAGGATCCCTCCTTTGTTGCATGTTATACTTAAACTTTTACTAGCTTGAAACATCAACTAAGGTTTATCCTTTTCAAATTCTTCTACCTATTAAAAGGATTGGAAATAAAAATATGCTTACTATAGAGCATCGATTAGTTGTTGTTATAGCAAATGTATAAAAACTAAGATATTAATAGTTAACTAAAAGATCGGTGTAGAGCTTAACTTGACTACCTGAAGTTTTGAAATCAAGTCTAGAAGTGATTATTTCTTCTTCTGCAATTCCTTTGCCTTCGCTGCTTCTTTCTCCTTCACATAATAATTCTATTTTCGAGTTCTTCAATGATTCTTACAAGCTATTTTAAATTTCCAGTTGAAATCATGAAATATACTATGGATAATCTAATACATAGTCCACTTGCATAGCCCATAAGAGCGGCTTTCCAAAAATTATTCAGAAATTCAGAATTGTTTTCTTGATCGTCTAGTGCAAATACGGTATAATTTGTCTCAGACACCCCATCATTGCCTCAACCTTTCAAAACTGAGAATCCATGTAATCCGTCATTACAATCATATGAATTGTTCTCGAAGGTATGCAATTGATTCCCTTGAGGAATGCACCCTTGGAGATGATTGAGGGAGAGATTTATGACTTCAAAAAATATAAGAGAAGCAAGTTGTTCTGGTATCTCTCCTAAAAGCTGGTTAACTGATAGGTCCAATGATTCAACCAAAGATAAACTTCCAAGTGATGGAGGTATAAGACCTTGTAAGCAATTATGAGATAAATTCAACACCCAAAGTGCAATAAGATTTCCCATAACACTTGGAATATTCCCTTCAAACATGTTACTTGAGAGATCAATGGTGGTGTACAAAGACAAGATTCTCACAATTTCAAGCTCCAGTGCCTTTGTTACAACAACTATTGAGTCTTGGTAAGAATCATTTATTTCATGATCACTTGGCGCCTTCACTGTATGATCACTTGTTGTCATGGCTTTCAAATGTTGAAAGAGACTAGCTGGCAAGTTTTCCGTGAAGGCATTATAAGAGACATCTAAGATTCGAAGCTTAGGAAACAAGTTGTTCATCCTTGATGTTTTGATGGCTCCATGTAATTTATTTGATCTCAAGCTGAAAACTTATAGCACTGGTAGAGTTCCCAACCACACAGGGAATGTGTCGTTGAGGTGATTATCTCCTAAATCAAGAACTTGCAACTCTTCGCAGTTGGCCAAAGATGGAGGGACTTTCCCCTCTAGTTCATTGCCATGCAAGTTGAGGCTTCTAAGAGAACTTCCAATGCCAAAAGTTTTTGGAAGAGTCCTGGAAAGTTTGTTGTGGTGTAGACTCAAAACTTCGAGGTCGTAACTCACGTTACCCAAACTTTGTGGAACTTCTCTGAGCAAGTTGTTTCTGGCCAAATCTAGAATTTTAAGTGACATCAAATTGTAAATAGATGAAGGTATTGACTCACTAAGATTATTTTCAGATATGAAGAAGTATCTTGTGGTGTTGCTGGAACAGGTAGTGACCCTTGAAGAAAATTGGACCGCAAATCAATAATATATCAATATTGAAGAGGAATTGAGTCCACGCTTCTCAACATATTGTGGGATAGATTAAGAGTTGTCACTGAAAAAATCCAGCTAGACCATGCCCAATCAGGAATTCTTCCTTGAAGCTTATTATTTGAAAGATCCAACTCCGAAAGCTGCTTTTTGGATCTTAGAAAGTTCAATTCTTTCACTTCACATGCTGCCAATCGTAATCCCTCAAGAGATTTGGGCAAAATAAACTCAACTTCCTTCTCATTGATCAACGCAATACTATTATATGAAATATCAAGAAGCCAAAGATGTTTGAGGTCTGAAAAGATTCTGACACCCACATTGCCACTAAAATTGCTTGACGAAAGATCAAGGATCTCTAGGTTCACAAGGTTATGAATTGACATCGGAATATGGCCTTGCAACTGATGATTTTCTCTTAAAAGAATTGTGAGTAGTAAATTAGACTTGAAATCCTTTAGAGGACCAGAAAAATGGTTACCACTCAAGTCTAAGTTAATAAGTGATGGAAGGAAGAAAATCCATGATGGTATTGTTCCATTCTACGAATTACTTTGAAGGAACAAATTCTATATGTGGGTGAGATTCGAAAGACATTCAGGAATAGGCCCGCAAAGATTGCAGTCACTAAGAAACAAAGAATTCACAGAAGTCAGATAGCCAAGAGACTCAGGAAAATTATTAGACAAATTCACCTCAGTGAGATGTAACTCTATGAGAGATGCACTACTGTTCCATTTGATCCTGGGAAAACAACTACTAAGCTGATCATTGTAAAGTAAGTAAAGTTTTTTCAGGTTGTGCAGGTGAAAAATACTCTCAGGTATTATCCCATACAATCCTGTAAGTCTCAGGCTCAGAGTTGTTAAATGAGAAATTGTTTTTGGAGTAATGGTGGAAGAAATGTTCACACCACTAAGATCAAGCTCTCTTAATTGGGTCAAATTATGTAGAAGCAATTTAAAATCATGGGCTACGAGTCCTAGCTTACTATCAGTAGCCATGTCGAGACAAAGAAAATGTAATCTGGAAAGATGAGAGAGTTCGAAAGGAATTTGGCCTGAGAAATATGATTGGAAAAGATCAAGATGCATCAAGCTCGAAAACCTACTAAATTTAGGTGAGATGTGAGAATTGGAGAAGTTATTCCTAGAAAAGTTGAGCTTTTGGAGATAAGTGAGTTGAAATAGGCTGCTATTGGAATCAATGCTCCCAATAAGAAGGTTGCAACTGAGGTCAAGTTCAATGACATGGCCGGTCATTTCATCGCATTTGACTCCATCCCTTAAACAACAATCTCTGCTCATAATCCATGAGCTCATTTTTTGGATAAGACTGCTGAACAATGAAATCACAAATATAAGAGGCTGAGGGATCTGCAGTAAGCGTCTGCTTGAATATTAGAAGGGAATTGCTTTGATCTTTCTGACACAGGGATGAAGAAAAAGCAATTTGACAGAGAAGGACAATTAAGAACACAACTTGGAGTTGCCTATAGCCCATATTTGAATAAAAGAGTTTGAAAGTGGTAGTGAAAATTAAGAAAAGGCTACGCAAATATATAGAGGCCAATTCTAGAAAGAGTCCAAAATTACTATTTGTGTCAGCTAATTGTGAAATTCACACTTGATTTAATTTGAATATTCTGTTATATCTATTTGGCTAAAATGAATATAATTAAGTTGTCTTTTTTTTGTTTTTTTTGTTTCCCACCCGGTGTCCGGTACCCGCATTGGAGCCCGGCTATATTCGGATTCGCGCCGCGTAGGGCCTCATTTGGGGAGGGGGGTGGGGAGGGGGAGGAAGCGCTCACTACCAAGGATTTTTCCATACCTAGGGAAGAGTAGTCCCATCTGCTGCACCACATCCTTTGGTGGTAATTAAGTTGTCTTTAATAACAATTAACTTGCCGAACAATAAGGTAGAAAAAATATACATGAATTCATAATTCCCGATAATTCAAGTTGCAATACTGATGCAATTGCTACCATAAGAAAATTTATTTATACTGCATATAAAAGTACAAACTCATTTCCTTGTTTTGAAAAGGAAAAAAGAAAAGAAAACAGAGATAAGTCAAGAAAAAGACTATTTATGAATAATGAAAATTTTGTTGTTTCTCAAGTCAATGCACAAGTCTTGCCATGGAGATTTCAAAAGAAAGCTACATCAAACAAAGTCTTCCAATATTCTATAAATGGACGACTTCAAAGTCAATGTCCCACCGTCCGTGGAATTAAAAGTAAGCATTTCGAGATACAAGTTAAACTGATGCAGCCTAGTAGGTGGAGCAAATTAAACTTTGACCAAGGAATAGGTATGGAGAAAAAAATTAAAGCAAATTAAAGTCTAATTATTTTACACCGAGAACTCACAGTCGTCAATCTTATATACATGATAACAGTAATGGAGATAACATCAGAGCTAGAGTGAAGGAACATATCACATGTTCATGCCAAATCAAACATTTTACCATTGGAGTTCATATAACCACATGGACGACAAAAATTGAATTAAATCCAACCTGTTAAGAATTTAACCTCTTCTTCAGCCTAGAATCTACTTAAAAGATTTAATTCAAACTTAAAATCCTAGTAAACTCTACATGAATAGTTCCCTTTCAAAAGACAAAAGAGAAGATAAGAAGAAGCAGAGAAAATTGAAGTCAAGAAAGACTACAATTGATGATTGGAAATACTATTGTTTTTCAAAGTCTTTGCACGAGTCTACCACTTAATACGTTTTACTTAAAAGCTACAAAGGTTGGTGATTACAAACGGTATGACTTATGTATAATGCTTAATAAGACAAAAAAGGTCCAAAAACTTATTAGCATCATTTAAATCCCAATGTTTCACCAAAAGTTAAAAATAAAAATTGAAGGACATCTAGCTCTCATAGCATCTTGCATTTTGTTCCATTCAAAGGGTCCAAAATATTTAACAAGGCGCTGCATGTTTAACTCTTATTGATACAATTATTTCTTCTTCTGTAGTGCAGGTATATAGTTAAGTTAATGGCACTATAGAAGAAGAAATAATCACATCTAGAAGAGTTAAACATGTAGGTATATAGTTAAGTTCTTGTTTGATCTTTAGTTTATCACAATTATCTATGGCTCAGTTGTCATATTAGTGTTATCAACAACTAATCAAATGCTCTACAAAGCATTTTTTTTCCTTTACAAAATCAATTAGTAGGAGCAACTAACATGGATTAGATTTTTTCAAAATATGTTTTAAGCTAGTAAAAGTTTAAATATGTATGATATGTGACACAGGAGGAATCATCTAAAAAAGTTATCGAACCTATGCAAAATTAGTTGGAAGCTCTGATTACAATGGCTAAGTTCAATACATGATCCAATAATCTAGTTAGAGGCTGGTTTAGCAAGTGTTTCAAGTGCAAACCAAGGGATAATTTAATTTAAGTGTAAAATAAACGTCAGACTTAACTTTCTTCTTCTGTAGTTGTAACAACCCGTTTGGTCTTTATGAGCATTCCTTCTCTTCTCTCCGAAGTACCCCTCGTTTGGATTTGCAACGGTAGCATTTTACGTGCAGGATTAGTGGGTAAGGGTGACTGTTAAAGGCTATGCATCCACCAAACAGTATATGAGGGACCTGGTTGTGTCCCAATTCCCTTGTGCAATGCAGTGCGAGAATCAACACAAGATTTTTACGTGGAAAACTCTTTGCTCAAGAGATTAAAAAGCATGACCTACCCCTGCAGGATTTCAACTCCACTACACGAGCAACTTCCGATTACAACCTATTGCAAACTAGGAATTAACTCCCATAATCCCTCACCCTTACAATAGTTGCAACCTAGGAACTAACTCTCATAGTCCCTCCTCACTTGCAATGCTCCGATTCCAAGCACATCCACTTAGCTAACTCTAGCCAAGGAAACTAATACACCTAGACTAACTCTAACCTAGTGTACCACTCAAAGTTTTTGTGAAGACACTCTTCCAACAAGCAACCTTTGAGAATTCAACTAATACAACTAAGCTAACTCTAGCCTAGTGTACTACTCAAGAGCTTGTGGAAGCAACCTTGAGAATTTAGATACCTACAAGCGGCTTCCTTTTTGGGAAGAGTAGGTTTACAATTCAAGCATAGAAGAACAAAAGGCCTAACAATCCTAGAACTTAACCCATCTTTAGTTGTAGAGACTAGGTCCTTGGATCTGCTACTGCCTTATTCTTGTACACCCTTGGGAGAGTGGAGACTTGCACTTTGAGATCTACATTTTTGTGCAAGAGTGAGTCTTCTCCTTGGAATATGTTTCTTATATAAGAGGAGAGTTAAGATGAGAGTGACAGGACGCATCAGGACACAGCAACTCCACTATTGCTCTGTTGTAACGGTGTGTATGTCAGCAACTTTACAGCTGTAATGTTGACCTTTGTGTGAATAAGGACCTGATCCTTTACCTGGTCTCTCCCAGAGTCTGAAATAACTAAGCACAAATATCCCCCCAGCTTCCTTGTTATTGCATCTAGTTCTTTATACATTTTTGTCAAATCATCAAAACAAAATAAGTTACGACATTACTATCAAAGTAAGTTACAGTCATAACTATCAATTTCTCCCTTTTTGATGATGACAAACTCAGTGCGAGTGAAAGTTCCGTTTGAGAACTAGTTCCTACTTGTTCCCTCTGTGAAGCTGGCTATTCATTTCAAAGTACTCACAGCATGTTAGCAACAAACAATTTTGCCCCATGAATCTAGAAGACCAAGTTACCTAAGCAGCACAATCACAAATCAGACGGCCAACTTCCCCCTAAATCTTTTTCAATTGTTCCCCTGAATCTTTGCCATCATTATATGTACAACTTCCCCCTTTTGGCGTCATCAAAAAGAGAAAAGCTCAGTGCAGAGCTAGACAGCCAACACACTATAAGTATACGCAAAATCAGCAAGCAAGCACATTACTGAGCATTACATAATTTGAGTAAAATGCCATGATCAAGCTGATCATTACAGAGAACAAAAATTAAGCAGTCTTATCAGCATAACATGATTAACAAGATGCAAAAAGTAACAATGTCATTTGGAAGAGAGTAATTAAGAAAAAGCTTTAAGAGAAAGAGGATGAACTAAAGGAGCAGGAACTAGCAGGGTTTAATGTATCGATTTCTCTTGAAGGGCTGGAGAATCAGATCGATTCGTTCATTTGTAGCCCTTTGAAATTGGACAATTTTATCTCGTAGTTCCTCATTCTGTCTCTTTAGACTGCCATTTTCAGCTTGCAGTGTTGCTATCAGCTCTTCATTTGGATTGGGCTCTCCTGTTTGCTTTACTATTTGAGCTTTGAACAGGGCATTCTCAGCTTGTAGGTGTGCAATATATGCAGTAGCCTCCTTTTGAGCTTTAATCAAACTGGAGATAGTGGATTTATTGCCCGTTTTATCCCTCTTTGGCACACATTCACATTTCTCTAGCATGGTCATTGTTAACATTCTCTTGAGATCTCTTTTGGTTTCCTCACTTGTTGGTATCTTGAAGTGATTGAACACTTTTGTTAGGAAGAACCCATATGGTCGACCATGGTTATCTTCCCTGGCATTCGCCACCTTAATCATGTAATCAATCAATATAGCAGGCAAGCTAATGGAAGAGAATCTGCCCATCAGTTCTAAAAGAACCAGGTCTTTGATAGAGTTTTTAACACCTCCCCTTTGTCGTTGCACGCATCACTTTCTTTACAAACTCAAACAGAAGCTGGTATTGACCTTTGAGTTGTTTCTTGTATAGAGTCTCACTTATCTCAGAACCCGCAGTCCTCACTATGGTACTCTTGAACCCAACAAAGGCTTTTCCTTTAATTACTTTTATTCCTTCTGTAGGAACGCCAAGAATCTCCCCAAGTATTTCCTCATTCAATTCGAACATCACCTCATTCACAGAACACACTAGGGTCGAGCTATCTAAGTATGTGAGTTTGCAATAAAACTCTAGTACCTCCTTTTTAAAGACACTAGGGGCCTGAGAGACAAACAGATGCTCCCATTGTTGGAATTCTATGATTTCCATCGATTTCTTCATTTCTGCTCTTTAAATGATTTCAGGGTCGAAAACCCTTCCAAACAGCACTTTCTGATTTCGCAGATTGTCCTTCCAGTCCCTTTTCATATCTTTGCATTGTTGTCTTTTCTTATTCGGACCAGGTTCCTTCTTAGTACCTCCTTTTCTTTTCTTGGTGAGCTGAGACGCATTTTCCTCTTCCTCAACCTCTTCACCTTCAGAAGATCCAAAAGCCTCTTCGGCCAACTTCTTCTCCTTTTCTTGCTGCTTTTATGAGTACTTTTCCTTTTTGTTGGAGTTTGTTCATTTTCTTTATCCTTTCTTGACATCGCCATATCCTTCTTTTTTGTCACGACCCCATCTGGCGGATCGTGCGGGCACCTACCATATTGCTAACTAGTAGGCGAACCCTGACTAATCACCCAATAAACAATTTCGTAAAAATCACAAGATTAAAGTAAAAGCTCACACAGACTCTAATTTAAATACAATAAAACTGAAAAGAATTTATCAGGATCTAGTCTAGATAGGTACAAGAGCTCCTACTACACAAGGAAGACCAAATAAATAACCCAGCCTCTGCCTGGAGTGAGATAAGCGAGGTTGTTAGGAGAATGCCTGGTAATCCACACGGAGAAACTTCAACTTAAACCTGCAACATACCTGCACCGCAAAAGGGATGTAGCAAGAGTAGTATCATTACACTACACGTACTGGTAATCATCATAGGTCGACTAAGATTAGTTCACGTAACACAATATAAAGTCAATAAGATAAACAGATCAGTCAAGACTCTCGGGATTTTCACCCTCACCAACATACCTTTCTATTCTCGACCATTCACTGCTTTTCTTCCCAAGAGTTACATATTTTCTAATTAATCATGACCGTCACCTTCCTTTAATCCAATTAATTTAATCTCGTCTCGACATTCGCCCTAACCTTTAATTTCTACCTTTTATACGCAGAGTTTGTCTACTCAATTCACTTACTACGATGTGATGCCCCCAGGGGATAACTTACCATTTGAAATCCTCTACCACACTTATCCTCATAATAGCCACCACCCCACACAATCTCAACAAAATCATAGAAGATGCAAAAACAATATAACTGACTGATAGTACACACATGCATAACATAGAAATATGAGATGTCATGCGATGCAAAATGCAATGCAAGGGCCCAACCATGCAGTACATACATGCTAACTGATGTAATTGCTCAGTAGTCATGACCTGCAGGGGACCCGTGGTGTCCATGTACCACTCGTTCCGGATACTCATCGGATCCAAGCCATAAATCCTCCGCTCTGGAAAGAACCTCGGACGCGGATCCACATCATATAGATTTTTCATATTCAACCAACGACCTTATGACCAGATAACACAACTGCCTCATACTCATACTTTCCCACTCCATGTATTTCTTCATGAACACATGCAATGTAATGCAATGATGCAAATAAATCGAACAAAGTCATGAATCATGCCCTAGATAGGCATAGTACTAATCACGATTCCTTCAAGTCCTTTCAATACAACCTCTTATTAACAAGAATAACAATCATGCGAATATTTCACTATACTTGGAAATAAAGACGGAATTCAAATACTCCTAGGGATGCATAATCTAAACAACGAAATACCCCCTTCTAACCATGATGCATAATCCATTCCCATTCCGTAACACATATCCCTCAACGATGATAGCACTCACCACTTAATAAATATTCATTATTACCCTAGCTAATATTTACACATAGTTTTAGTTAAGGTTGTGAATATGTCCATCCAAACTCCGTGTCCGAAGACCTAATCATGCAATCTCCCGTCAACTCTAAAAGTATATACGATTCACTAATCAAAGTCTAGCTCAAGTAAACCATAACCTACCTTGTTGACGAATAGCCAATTGAATTCCCATGAATTACTCGTCTTCCTAACCTTCATCCGAATCCATGAGAGATGATAGTCGTGGGGAACAATGTGAAGGAAGTAGAAAGAGTCTCTTTTCTTGGCGTCAAGGGTTTTTGCTTCTTGTGGAAACCTAATAACAGCCTTTGAGAGTCTTTTATTAAAAAGGAGGGTGAAAAATAAACTAAGTGACCAAAACGCAGCCATCGCTTCGACCGCTGCGGCGGTGGATGTTCTGCTATAGCGGGACTGCTGTGGCAGTCCCTTGACCACTCTAGCGGCCCACTTCCTTCCCCGAGCCCATGACTTCTATTTTATCCGAAATTGATTTTTCCCACTATTAATCCTTAAAACACCCCATAAGGCTTATTATTTACAATCATAGACCTAGAATGGGTGTAGGTTTCGCGAAGTATTAAATAACGATCGGATGGGTTGTTACATTTTTATCGATAAGCTTCTTGGGGACTCCTTTTCTAGTTAGTCTCTGACTCCCTCTTCTTGAGCTATCTCCCTTTGTGGTTTGTTGAACTACTTCAAGTTGAACCTTGCTCTGTTGTCTTGTGATAGGTGTCCTAAGGATGATGGGTTTTGTAGGAATAGTCTCATTCTGTTTCATGGATCGAGTCCTTCTTTTAAAATCAGCGCTTGAATTCAGGTCATCATCGGAGACATCAACTTGATTCTGACTCGGAGAACCAGGTTTTTTTTCAGTAGTAGAACTTTTCAAGGGTACACATATAGTGACGATCCATTCGTGGAAGGCATCTACTCGCTCTACAATAGAGAGACCAGGTTTCTCGCTTATCTCATTAGATTGAGCTAGGGCTTGGTTTTGCACTCCTACTGCCTCAACTGGTTTATCAACGTCGCTGACACCCATGTCCTTTATGTTTTTATCAGCACATTCCTTGTTACCGACCACAATTTCAACATTTTCAATCCCAACATTTGGTGCTTCTTTATCAACTATTACAGATGCATCCTCTGACATTTTATCACTACTGAAAGGAGTAGGATCACTTGATCTTAAGGAAGCCTTTTCAAGAGCATCATCCTTTTCAAGCATCATTGTATAAGCAATGTTTATCGTGTCACTCAGGCTCTTCTGACCAGTCTTTCCTGTCACGACCCAACCAGATGGCCATGATGGGCACCAGAAGCTACCCTATTGAGTACCTCAAGATGTGTATCTCATAGTCATATCTGAGTGGGCCTTAAAGATAACTCATAAATATCATATCTAGAAGAGGCACGCCCAAAAGGTATATATATATATATATAGACACACACACATGAATGTACATTATCAAACTGTGCCCATATATATATGAGTCGACATGGCTGACAAAGGATATATCAATAACACAGACCGAGGAGAACCTAAAAAATCTAGTTGTACACATCTATCTATGAGCCTCTACATAGAATACATAATGTAGTAAGGATGGGACAGGACCCCACCATGCCCATATATACACAAAAGAATCATACCACTCTGAGCTGTAACTCCTGAACAATGGAGTGCTCCTGGACCAATGCTGAAGGGGCAGCCTAAGAATCTGTGCCTTCTCCGTGTCTACCTGCGGGCATGAACGCAACATCCATAAATAAAAGGACGTCAGTAGGACAAAGTACTGAGTATGCAAGGAATAAGAGTAACACAAGAGACATAAGAAAACTATAATGTGAATTAATGCAACTTGTATGTCTGAACTGTCCCTGAGAGTAAATCACGTATGTAATTTCTATACATCTGAACTACTTCTAAGGGATGATAATAGGCATAGATACTGTTATCACGCCCCGAACCTAGGCCTGGACGTAACACGACACCCGGTGCCTGACTGCATGTGACCAAGCGAACCAAGTGGCTGGCTGAATCAACATGTGATACCAAAGCATAACTAACTTATAAAATAAGACTAACACATGCTGATTAACTAGAAGTCTGATTGAAATATCATAATGCGAAAATACTTAGACAATCTGACAATATCTGAGAGTAGCCAACATGGCTAAACCAAAACAACTGAACAACTGAGTATAACTGCCAACAAGGCTAACATAACAAATATTTGACTATCTAGACTGTGTCTATGAAGCCTCTAAGAATACTGAATAATAGAGTTGTCTATAAACTGAAATAACTGGATAGCTGACAACGCTCCGAAGGAATTTGGGGCTCACCAATAGATGATACGTGCACTCCTAATTAACTGAGTCGTCAACCTGTATATCATTGCTTGCATCGCGAGATGTAGGCCCCCAAGAAATAAGAAAGGGGCATCAGCACATTTGAATTGTACTGGTATGTAATGTAACTAAAGCAATAAAGTACTGAAACTGATAAATGTAACTGTAATAGCAAGAAAGTACAGATATGAATACTCCCTTCTCTGTATCTGAATCATCTGTATTATCTGTGTTTGGATATGTACGGCCTTGGCCTAACAATAAATGCCCGCTACGGCTTCGACCTAGTAGTGTGTCAGTCAATGGCCTCGGCCATGTATATGTATACACAAGACTGTGCTGTGCCCTTGGGAAAAATCACATATGTTTAATTATGGTTAATTAACAAGGACTGAGACCATAATAGCAATAAATAACGCTGAACTGAAATAGACATCTTTGGATTGAATTCGAAAACACCATCGTTTCGAGCATACCGAATTTCTTGACCGAGACTCATGTGGTAACAATACATAAGTCTATAAAGATTATGTGCTGAGTTCATGATATTCAAATTGACAAGCATGAACGAATTCTGTAACTACAACCCTAGAAGATAATAGTTCTACAACATATCATGAAACTAGGGCTAAAGCTATTTTGAGTCAAATTGTTGACAAGTATGAAGAATGAGGTTTAGGGAGAATCATGAATATTCCCTAACGTAGATAGTTAGCCTCACATATCTTAATTCCAGCCTTTGAGCGTAATACAACGTTCGTCAACCCTTTCAACTTTGATCTATATCAATACAACTCAAAGGGATACTATATTAGCAATAGTATCCATGATTTGGTCATCTAAGCATTTTATCAAACATTTGGTGGGCATAAAGCTCCACAATGTCCATTAATGGTGTTTCTTCACCCAATTCCCATTCTATTACTTCTAGGTGATTCTACAATCTCAATTTGATGAAAGTAACATCATTCTTCATCACCCATATCATTACAACAATCCTAAGTTAATAATCCAAAACCTAGCATAGTTCATGATACTCTCTATCAAACCCATTTACGATTCTCCCAAGAACTCATCAATTCATAACTATAAATGATTAGAGAGTAGAATTATTACCTTTTTGAAGTTCAATCCTCTTGAATTCGATCTCTAGGGTTTCCACGCCCAACAATAATGTTCCACTCACAACTCTATCGATTAGAAGGGTTTACTCAAGTTAGAAATGGATTAGGGACTTGAATTCAACCTAGAATCATGATAAAACTTACCTTGGAGGGTTCTTGAGGCTTGGAACTTGTTCCCTTTGACTTTAGGGTGATTTTACGTGACTAGGGGTGTTAGGGAAATAAACCCTAAGCTTAAATATAACTTAAAACGCGAAATCCCGACTTTTGACCCGAAACCCGACTTTATACGTGATGGGCTCGCGACGCACAAGAAGGGCACGACCCCCTGCAGGTCAGTATTCAGAGAGGGTGTTTTTGTGCGATCATCCGCGATGCGGGGTCATCGCACGCGCCCGCACGCGGTCAAACGACCTGTATCGGTTCTGCACAGTGTTCGGTAAAATGGGTATAACTTCTTGTACATAGCTCTGTTCAGGATCCATAATATACCGTTGGAAAGCTATTTCAAAGAGATACAACTTCATGTTTTAAGTTTCCTCAAATTCTCAATCAAATTGTCACGTAATTGGACTGGAAGGCAGACGCATCGAAAACTTAGCTGATTCTATAGAATTTTAAGTGCCTTCCTATTAGCCATATTGAGACGATCATATATCATCGCTCCGATCTCTGATTGGCCTGGTCCTTATATCGTTTGAAAGGTATTTTTTACGTACTATAACTTTCGTTAAGGGTAATTTCCCAAATTCCCAACTAATCAAGGAGTTCTGGCTGCCCGAAATAGGCCTGTCAACCATTTTCGCAAGACGTTCAAACCTTCAGTTTTTTCACTAAAACTCTAATGATACGAGTCTAACTTTAGTTTTAAGATACGGGTTGTAACATTATCTCCCCCTTGGGATCATTCATCCTCGAAAGTCTTGGTTCGGAACGAGATCCGTGCACACTCGCATACGAGCACATGAAAACTGAACTTAAAGGGTCTGAACTGAATTATCTGTTGGACTGAGTAACTATTAACTGACTATCTAATAGGCTGAATATTGATAATGTGGAAATTATAGAAGGAAAGATCTGAGAGAGTTAAGTACAATACCTTCACTATTTTTACGCTAATTCTTCGAAGAGATAGGGATAATGTACTTAGTCTTCTTGACTTCCATGTGGCCTCTTGACTTTCGACTTCTCCTAAAACCTTTCGAGGCTACTTCTTTAGTCCTCAACTTGTGAACCTAACAATCAAGGACTTTCATTGGGACTTTTTTGTAAGTCAAACTATCATTGACTGCTATGTAATCGATCGGGATAACCAACGAGGGGTCTCCCACACACTTTTCCACCATGGACACATGAAACACTGGGTGTACGACAACCAAGTATTATGGAAATTCAAGCTCATAAGCTACTAGACCAACCTTTCGCAGAATTCTATATGGTCCAATATAGCGGGGACTAAGTTTCCCCTTCTTACCAAACCTCATGACACCATACATAGGCAAGACTTTAAGAAATACCCAATCATTAACTTCAAAATCTAAATCTCTCCGTCTCACATACGTGTAAGACTTCGAGGACTTTTAGCCATCTTTAAATGCTCTTGAATTAACTTGACCTTTTCTGCTTTGATAAACCAAATTTGGTGATCCTTACACCAACTTCGAACCAACCAATCGGTGATCTACACCTCCGCCCATAAAGAGCTTCAAACGGTGCCATCCCAATACCTAGCATGGTAATATGCCCTATTTCACCAAACTCAATAAGAGGTAGGTGATCATCCCGTAGGCCTTTGAAATCAAGGACACAAGCTTGAACTAAATGACTACATGATTACTAAAGTTTTGAGATATACGGGCCCGAAGGTCTCGAACTAGCGAATACTGTCGCACGCCCCGAATATACCGGATTAACTAAATACTTTTAGTTGGCATGAATATTATAACATGAATCGGAATAGCGTATACGCAACGAAGCATCGGTACGCGGATGAAAAGTTGTCTTGAGTTAACCCTCGTACCTAATCCGCCGAAATGATCTCTAGAAGTTTGTTGTGAACTAGAGCACGATGGGAAATGATGGACGTTGGGTCCCATGAAGTTAAACGATTTCTCGAATAACAACTTGACATAGTATGGTGCTGAAATCGGGTCGTGTCTCCTAACTGAATGAGGTAAACTTGTTATAAAGTCCATATTTATCATCACCCATTTCCAACAGGAATATCTGCCCGCACTCCAAATAAGCCTGCGGTGTTCGGCTTTCACTAAGAACCGAAAGGGGCACTTAGCCATAAAACCTGCCACGTTCTTTTTCATATCGTTCCACTTTGATAAATTTAAGATCATGACGCATCTTCGTGGAATACATAGAAAATACGAGGCTTCATTTTAAATAACCTCTTTAGCCCATCTACATGCTCCTCGCATAATACCTACCAGTATCTCATGGTACCTCCGTCTCCCCCTTCAAAAGGCCACTCTTTATGTTTGCCGAATCCCCTCTTTCATACGCAACAAGTAGGAATCACCAAATTGCTTCTCTCTAACTTCAACGACTAAGGAGGAATAAGCCGGTATTAGCCCCAACTCACCCACTTCGGAGTCTGAAAGTCAAATTCCTAGCTTGGATAAGTGGTGAACTTCTTTCACCATAGTTCTCTTGTCTGCCTCAATCATGAGTTGTAATTCCCATACTTGATTTCTTTCTAAGATACTTCCTAAAATACTCATAGTACTTGTCACGACAAAACCGACGAGTCGTGAGTGCCCGACCCTCTTGGCCAAGCACTCCCTATGCTTGTATTTACTTTCGCCGACATCGTCCCGGCCCATATACAATCGGTAATTGTGCTATACTGTTTCCCGAACAATCAACATAAGAACACTTGCAGCAGAACTCACGACCAACACATACATATAAACATAAACGAGAGTAACGAGCGCGAACGGTTAGCCGACACATACATCTTGTACAACGAAATAAACGGCGATGAGGTTGCATAACATCACGACTACATTCAACCTACGGACCTCTTTGGGTAAAAACCAAAATGACGGGGCAAGGGCCCCCC
>NW_026725513.1:0-59983 GCF_029784015.1 Lycium ferocissimum
GATTCTTGATATATTATGATTATAATAATGTTATAAATGATATTGTGAACATGGAATAGACCTTGTATATGAATGAACGAAATTGTGTGATATGACCATGAATATGGATGAATTGAAGTGAATTGAGAAGTAAGGATAATGTAGTTGAATAAAGGCTATTGTTATGATGTTATGAAAGTTATTATTGAGGTTTGGGAGTTGATATATGATATAGAGGAAGTCGTATAAATAAAGGAGATGCTGTCCAATTTTCTCTAGCTTTAGTCATGTATGTTAAGTCCTCGATTTCCTAATGATAGTATAACTCTAATGAAGGTAGAACGTGAGCATTGAAGAAGAACGTACAAGTGATAGAATAGTTGCACGGAAAGGTATGTAAGGCTAACCCTTCTTTCATAAGGCATGGTTCTTTGGCCAAATATCTATCCTTCTATGAGCCTACGATATTCTTCAATGATCCAATCTCTAAAAGCTACTAAGCTTATGATTCTCGATATGATACGATTGTACTAAGTTCCTTATATGACGAGTAATCCTTTAACGATAGATGTAATGTGTCACACCCCAATCTTGATTAGGGTGTGATGGGCACCCGCCCCCGTAATCGGAGCCGAGCGAACCCGCTAACCCTTACTACGTACTTGAAATTTTTTTTTTGAACCTCTAAGTCAGGTGTATACAATAAGATTACTAAAACATACTTTTATTGCTTTTAAATCAAGTAAAACATGTCACCGTACAAACTTGTATTATAATACAAACCGACTCCCAAAACCCACGACTACCGCGAAGTCTCTAACCGTAATCGGTGAATCCCGGCACGTATACTCCGACTCGGCTTCACTCCGGTGCCAAATGGAGCTTGCCAACTTCGCTGGAACATCTTTTACATTAACTTCGATCCGTCTGGGTGTACCTGCGCGGCATGAACGCAGCCCCCGAAGAGGAGGGGTCAGTACGAGCAATGTACTGAGTATGCAAGACATGAATAATAATAATAATACGAACAAAAACGTAAGTATGAACAGCAATACCGTGGGATTATAGAATCGTGATGAGATAAGAGGATAGCACTCGTACCTATAAGTGCCCTTGGGCAAATGCTCGTACTTTCTTAGCTTTCCTTACTCGTATATATATACACATATACATAAAAAAGAATATATTATATTGCCGAGGCGTCGGCAGCCGATCCATTTAACCATAATATGCACACCCCGCGTCCGGGCATCCCGCGTCCGGGACGATATCATGTGCCAGACTCCAACTGATCAGGTGGATATGCGTACATAACGCTCTGCCCTTATCCCTATTTACCCCGCAAATATATGCATGCTTCAAGTATAAGTGTCGGCGTCTATAGCGCCCGTCTCATTCATAAGATATATATATATATATCGGCGTCTATAGCGCTCGATTCTTTTTGTCACATGCACACACTTATATCATATATATTTACCGCCGTCTATAGCGCTCTGGTTCTACTATTCTATTCCATGTATATTTATCAGCGCCTATATAGCGCTCTGGTTCTATTATTATATATATGTATGTATGCCGGGTTCACACATCAATCGGGGTCATAAAGCACAATTCCCGGTCTTTAGAATCCTTAGAATAGTCATTAAGACTTTCAATATTGTAAAACTTGATTTTTAAAGAAAAGGAAATATTTTGGAAAACAGTTATAAACTTTTTGTAAGGAAAAATCATGCATTGGAGTCAAAAGTTTAGTTAAAACCACTACTAATTTGATAGTAGGAACGATAACCAAAAACTTTTATTAGCTATAGCATGGAAATAAGCTTAATGTAACGATAAGAAGGGATTTGGGAATAGTGGGCCCGCCTCGGTCGAATGAGGCGGCGTACACAATTTACGTGTAAGACGTTTCATGACATTGCTTATGAGAGTTTTAAGGTAATCGGGTCTCTTTTATGCAAGTTCTAAAGGTCTAAGAAGTTTTCCAACATTTCGCACCATTTCTAGTTCAATCTTACCGAATGAATAGTGGCGAATTTCAATCTTGGATTTCGAGAAAAGGAATGATCCCGAGGCCCGTATCCAACTTAGTACGTCTAAGACATGCCATAGAAAGAAGGGTGAAGTCTTACATACCTCTTTCTCGCTCCTTCGCTACTCCGAATCCAAGCGCAAATCCGCCAAAATCTATGATTTGGTCACATTTACCAATTGTCAATTTGAGCATCTAGAAGTTAGAATTCAAAGTAATCATTTGTCTACCGAAATTTCGCAAGACTTCCCCGTAAATATACCATGCCACCAAGTTTAACTCGGCCGATTTCAATCAACAACAATCCCGGAATACAACCCGGCCAAACTAACCACAATCAAACCAACAATCATAATAACAATATCAATTCACAACATTTTCAAGACTTTCCAACCCAAATCTTTCAAATGTCTTAAGAACACCAACAATGCATTTATTTCTTTCAACTTCATAAAATCGTATCGGCAATCCGCATGCTAGCAACATCACTTCCATAAATTCAAGAAAACATATTGAAATCACATGGAACTCCAAATCAGCCCACATGGTTCTACATCTTCAACACAAGTTATTAAACCTTTATTTTTACCACATAATCCACAAGAAACAACGACCAAACGTTACATATAATTTGTTCATCATACTCCCTCCAAAACAGCCCCCCACGGCTACACACACAACATTCAAGGTTCCATAATTTTCCATTCATTTCAACACATTACAACAATCAACATATCAATTAAAATTGATTCATCACTCCTAGACATACAATACACATACACACGGCCTACACCATGCACCACACGGCCACAACCACAACTTCCATATTTCCATAAATTTTCATCCGTTTCTATACTCTACAATATGTACCAAACATCCATAACTTAATAATCAATTACTAGATAATATCAATTCATCACTTTACTCCAACACAACACATATATTCCGCCAACATACAACATGCATATTTCCATGTTTTTCATCCATTTCCATATACTACAACATTCACAATCACCATAACACATGTAAAAGAGGATTAAAACTCACCTTTCTCACTTAGTTCTTCAACATGACTTAAGTGGGGAATTGCATGAACAAAGGCTTGGCTTGCCTCAACAATTGCTCCATGATGATTAGCATCTTCCAAAGGGTAGAAAACATAGAAGAAAATAATTTTTCTTGATCAATTCCTCATGGCCAATTTTTTTCATCATGGCCGAATGCCTACTATACTCCCTCTCTTCTTGTTTTTTTTTCTTTCTTTCTTGAATTAAAAGATGAATATATATATATATGCACATCCTCCACCACTTTTCATATTTGCACTTAAGTTCCTCAAGTATGGCCTTGTATTCTCTTTCTCCCTTTCTAGACTTTTCTTCTTTTTTCTTGATTTTTCTTTTCTTTTCTTGATTCTTCTTTAAGCTTAATCAAAGAAGACTAATTGTCTTCTTGAAGAAGCTTTGGCCCCCACATTTTTAAAATTTACAAATAGCCTCCATTACTTAAAATAAAGGCATATAGTGCACGGCCAACATGGCCCCTTCATGAATTTTTCTTGAACTTTGTAAAATTACCATTTTGCCCCTTGACTTCCACAATATTACCACGGCCCATTTTACGAATTTCTCTTCTTGCCCTAAGCCTTTCTCAATATCCCCACAATGCCAATACCCATAAATAATATTCCTAACAACTCGGACATTAAAATTATTTTTGAACATAGTCTTGACCTTAATTTCTTACCATTATCCCACAACGTCCGAACGTACGAAATACGGGCTATAACAACCTCTCTTTAGAACATTCGTCCTCGAATGTTCAACTGACCTTATGGGCGTCATAATGCTCTGGGAGGGTTCCTTTTATAGCTACTCTTTCCCTTATGCCCGTTCTTTATCTTTTACCTTATTCTTCATCGAACTCCTCGGTCTCTCCCCCTTTAAGGGGCTCCTTATATGCCGATAGTCCTTTTATGAAGTCTTTGTTGATACCTTATTCCTCGCCTTCCTTCCAATCCTATGCCTCACATACCGGGAACTCTTTACTTTTCACCTTTTTCCGGCATTCTGATCTCCTTATTTTCCAGCCTACTCACTCTCTTTCTTTTCCGAATATGGTACACATTTCCATCTTTTCGTATATATATATACATTTACTACCAACTAACCCACAAGGTACTTTCCAACGCTATTCAAGCCTATCCTAATTCCCAAGCTATGACACACTTCTGTCTCTTTTCCAAGCTAATCCACCTCGTCTTACGCATCCTCTTAAGGTCTCCATCCATCCATATATTCTAGTTTTCCTTAGGTTACTCTTAACTATTCATTTGTTCCTTGTATCTCAATTTGTAGGACTTTTGGTTTATTTCCCGTGGGGTCACCCATCCGAAATTGCTCTCACCGAGCACGCTTAACCCCGAGACTTTGGTGGAATTTGGTACCTTAACACCGATATTTTCGCGTCTACTTCCTCGTATGCCTTTTATTACCTCGATCAAGGGCAAGTCGAAGTCTCACAACTTTCCGAGGCATTTTCGTAACACGTCCTTTTCCTTATAGTTACTATTTTTCCCTTTTTCTCTTCTCGATACTCACTTTACGCCCGTATATGACTATTTCTGTCCGGCGCCCACCCCTTAACATAACGGAACAAATATATTCACCCGGTCTCACCTCTTTTGCCTTCCATATCATTTCTCGCCTTTTTCCGCCGATGCGGGCTTCGCGGAAGTCAACGATTAGTATAAAGGATCTTATCTCCTATGACTTGGCTCTATCGCACGATCTCATGACAGAAAGAAGGTCAACCATTCCTAAATGCCCCGTAGCCTCCTGTTTATAAATGTGGCCGGCTTCACACCCATAAACAGGACTCTACCGGACACGACTTTGCAGACAACCCTTGGACCGACCTGCTCTGATACCACTTTGTCACACCCCAATCTTGATTAGGGTGTGATGGGCACCCGACCCCGTAATCGGAGCCGAGCGAACCCGCTAACCCTTACTACGTACTTGAAATTTTTTTTTTGAACCTCTAAGTCAGGTGTATACAATAAGATTACTAAAACATACTTTTATTGCTTTTAAATCAAGTAAAACATGTCACTGTACAAACTTGTATTATAATACAAACCGATTCCCAAAACCCACGACTCTGTCTGCAAAGTCTCTAACCGTAATCGGGAATCCGGCACGTATACTCGACTCGGCTTCACTCCGGTGCCAAATGGAGCTTGCCAACTTCGCCGGAACATCTTTTACATTAACTTCGATCCGTCCGGGTGTACCGCGCGGCATGAACGCGCCCCCCGAAGAGGAGGGGTCAGTACGAGCAATGTACTGAGTATGCAAGACATGAATAATAATAATAATACGAACAAAAACGTAAGTATGAACAGCAATACCGTGGGATTATAGAATCTGTGATGAGATAAGAGGATAGCCTGTACCTATAAGTGCCCTTGGGCAAATGCTGTACTTTCTTAGCTTTCCTTACTCGTATATATATACACATATACATAAAAAAGAATATATTATATTGCCGAGGCGTCGTACCGATCCATTTAACCATAATATGCACACCCCGCGTCCGGCATCCCGCGTCCGGACGATATCATGTGCCGGACTCCAACCGATCGGTGGATATGCGTACATAACGCTCTCGCCCTTATCCCTATTTTTCCCCGTAAATATATGCATGCTTCAAGTATAAATATCGGCGTCTATAGCGCCCGTCTCATTCTAAAGATATATATATATATCAGCGTCTATAGCGCTCTGATTCTTTTTGTCACATGCACACACTTATATCATATATATTTACCAGCGTCTATAGCGCTCTGGTTCTACTATTCTATTCCATGTATATTTATCAGCGCCTATATAGCGCTCGATTCTGTTATTATATATATGTATGTATGCCGGGTTCACACATCAATCGGGGTCATAAAGCACAATTCCCGGTCTTTAGAATCCTTAGAATAGTCATTAAGACTTTCAATATTGTAAAACTTGATTTTTAAAGAAAAGGAAATATTTTGGAAAACAGTTATAAACTTTTTGTAAGGAAAAATCATGCATTGGAGTCAAAAGTTTAGTTAAAACCACTACTAATTTGATAGTAGGAACGATAACCAAAAACTTTTATTAGCTATAGCATGGAAATAAGCTTAATGTAACGATAAGAAGGGATTTGGGAATAGTGGGCCCGCCTCGGTCGAATGAGGCGGCGTACACAATTTACGTGTAAGACGTTTCATGACATTGCTTATGAGAGTTTTAAGGTAATCGGGTCTCTTTTATGCAAGTTCTAAAGGTCTAAGAAGTTTTCCAACATTTCGCACCATTTCTAGTTCAATCTTCGAATGAATAGTGGCGAATTTCAATCTTGGATTTCGAGAAAAGGAATGATCCCCGAGGCCCGTATCCAACTTAGTACGTCTAAGACATGCCATAGAAAGAAGGGTGAAGTCTTACATACCTCTTTCGCTCCTTCGCTACTCCGAATCCAAGCCGCAAATCCGCCAAAATCTATGATTTGGTCACATTTACCAATTGTCAATTTGAGCATCTAGAAGTTAGAATTCAAAGTAATCATTTGTCTACCGAAATTTCGGCAAAGACTTCCCCGTAAATATACCATGCCACCAAGTTTAACTCGGCCGATTTCAATCAACAACAATCCGGAATACAACCCGGCCAAACTAACCACAATCAAACCAACAATCATAATAACAATATCAATTCACAACATTTTCAAGACTTTCCAACCCAAATCTTTCAAATGTCTTAAGAACACCAACAATGCATTTATTTCTTTCAACTTCATAAACTGTATCAGCAATCCGCATGCTAGCAACATCACTTCCATAAATTCAAGAAAACATATTGAAATCACATGGAACTCCAAATCAGCCCACATGGTTCTACATCTTCAACACAAGTTATTAAACCTTTATTTTTACCACATAATCCACAAGAAACAACGACCAAACGTTACATATAATTTGTTCATCATACTCCCTCCAAAACAGCCCCCCACGGCTACACACACAACATTCAAGGTTCCATAATTTTCCATTCATTTCAACACATTACAACAATCAACATATCAATTAAAATTGATTCATCACTCCTAGACATACAATACACATACACACGGCCTACACCATGCACCACACGGCCACAACCACAACTTCCATATTTCCATAAATTTTCATCCGTTTCTATACTCTACAATATGTACCAAACATCCATAACTTAATAATCAATTACTAGATAATATCAATTCATCACTTTACTCCAACACAACACATATATTCCGCCAACATACAACATGCATATTTCCATGTTTTTCATCCATTTCCATATACTACAACATTCACAATCACCATAACACATGTAAAAGAGGATTAAAACTCACCTTTCTCACTTAGTTCTTCAACATGACTTAAGTGGGGAATTGCATGAACAAAGGCTTGGCTTGCCTCAACAATTGCTCCATGATGATTAGCATCTTCCAAAGGGTAGAAAACATAGAAGAAAATAATTTTTCTTGATCAATTCCTCATGGCCAATTTTTTTCATCATGGCCGAATGCCTACTATACTCCCTCTCTTCTTGTTTTTTTTTCTTTCTTTCTTGAATTAAAAGATGAATATATATATATATGCACATCCTCCACCACTTTTCATATTTGCACTTAAGTTCCTCAAGTATGGCCTTGTATTCTCTTTCTCCCTTTCTAGACTTTTCTTCTTTTTTCTTGATTTTTCTTTTCTTTTCTTGATTCTTCTTTAAGCTTAATCAAAGAAGACTAATTGTCTTCTTGAAGAAGCTTTGGCCCCCACATTTTTAAAATTTACAAATAGCCTCCATTACTTAAAATAAAGGCATATAGTGCACGGCCAACATGGCCCCTTCATGAATTTTTCTTGAACTTTGTAAAATTACCATTTTGCCCCTTGACTTCCACAATATTACCACGGCCCATTTTACGAATTTCTCTTCTTGCCCTAAGCCTTTCTCAATATCCCCACAATGCCAATACCCATAAATAATATTCCTAACAACTCGGACATTAAAATTATTTTTGAACATAGTCTTGACCTTAATTTCTTACCATTATCCCACAACGTCCGAACGTACGAAATACGGGCTATAACATAATGAACGACTATGGCAGTAATGCTAAAGATTCTTATATGTATATGTGCCTATGTATGGCTATTATGAAACCCCGAGCTTATATGGCCGGGTAGAATATAGTGAATATGTATATATCTATATATGATGATGCGCGCGCACCACTGCAGTTGGGTACGGATAACCCTGAGCCTTGGTAGGGCCAGGTATGTATGACACTGAGCCTTGGTAGGGCCAGGTATGTGAAACACCGAACCTTCGTGGTCGGGTATGCTATATAAATGCTATGTATATGACATCAATATGAGTACGAATATGCTAAGTATATATAAGTGCTAAGTAAAGGCTATGTATATGCAATGTATATAATATAAATATGAGTATGAATGGAAATATGATGTCACGACTAAACCCCGTAGGCCATGACTAGTGCCCGAACTGGACGCTCGTATACATATCTGTTAGACATAATCAAACTGAAGCTGAACATCGTATAGAAACTTTGTGAAAACATACGTCATTTCAAAACTTCACATACATACATCATGGTAACCTGTCTCCTGAGGAGTTACAATTAATCAAGGATATCATAATAAACGAGCCGACAAGGCTCTCACAACGTATGGGAAAATCCCCAAACATATACGCAAGCCGACAAGGCTGGCACTGCATACAACATCCCAAAATATATATATACGCAAGCCGACAAGGCCGCCACTACATACGGGAACGTCCCAAAATAAGTCATATCGACACAGCTGAACAACATCTATATACAACCCACACATATGTCTACAGACCTCTAAGAGTATCAATAGTGAAATATGACGGGACAGGGCCCCGCCGTACCCCTGGATAAACATATACATATACATCAAAGATTTGTATCGAAAGTCTAGGCTTCGGAACAATGGAGAACTCCAAGACAGCTGAGTAGAAGTCCTAAGCTGAAGGATCACCAAAGCGAGTATCTGTACCTGCGGTCATGAAACGCAGCCCCCCGAAGAAAGGGGGTCAGTACGAGATATGTACTGAGTATATAAAGCATGAAATACATTAAGCAAAATCATAACTGAAGTAGAGATTTCAGGAGACAAGTATGATAATCAAAGAAATCACTGTACCTGTGCCTTATGAAATGAAATCATGCATATCATTATCATATACCATACCCGGCCCATTATGGGACTCGGTGAATAAAGTCGTGTACACGTATACCATACCCGGCCCATCATGGGACTCGGTGCCATAATCATATCATCATATCATCATATCATCATATCATCATATCATCATGTCATCATATCATATGCCGTACCCGGCCCTCTAGCGAGGGACTCGATGAATAATGCAGTGAAACTGTGCACGAACACATACCCGGCCCGCGACACGGTGAAAGATGTAATAACAGTATGCATGAGCAGAGTAGTGAGTGACCATATGCAATTTAAATCATCATCTGAAACTCAATAGAATAAGTAGAATAAACTTGCACTTGAGTATCAAAGGCGATAGTCATATTAAGTATGTCACGACCCAACCCCGTGGGCCGCGACTGGTGTCCTAACTGGACACCCGTACGTACCTACCTAACAGATCTGGCGTACCAAACAGCTAATTCCGTTCAGACATACATAAATTCATACAGATATAAATCATATCGCACGAAAATATATACATACTTAGACCTGTATATAAGCCGTTAGGGCTATCATAATAAACAGAAATACTCAGATCGCAGACTCGTGCTCACTTACCCGAACAGTGACAACCCACAACCCACAAACATGTCTACAGGCCTCTAACATACAGAACAGAATCAGAAGACGGGACAGGGCCCCGCCGTACCCAAATGACCATATATACAGAACATACAAACAACAGAAGATATATACCAAAAGTATCAGCTCCGGATCAAAGGGAGCCCTTCAAACAGCAGACTGACGTCCTAGACCGGTGGCGTATCACGCGGTGCGTCCGTACCTGTGGGCATGTAACACCCCCCGAAGAACGAGGGGGGGTCAGTACGAAAGTGTACCGAGTATGTAAAGCGGAAATATAACATACACAATCATAATCAGGGACAAATATGTAAAATCATAACGTATTTAATCGGATCCATAGCGGAGTCGACTTACGAGTGTACATACGTAATCGTAATATGTCAGATTTAGGGAGCGTAACTGCCGGAGTTTTAATACGGACTAGAGGTACAAAATGTGGCTGACGGAAGCACAATGCAAATCAGATGCACAGAGTATGATTACAAATCGTCAACGGAATCCGAGATACGGAGGTGTAGCGCATCGATTCTCGAACGGAACCGTAATTCGAAGTATGACGACGCAGTCGAGTCGAATCGTACATACGTAAATATGATGACCGAGCCATAATCCGGATCGGACCTACGGATGTGTGTCGATGTAATCATGCGCGAGTCATAAGCATATGCGTACATACATATCATATATCGATCCGGCCCTTTAATAAGGGACGCGGTAACGTAACCCGCCCTCTTAGTACGGGACGCGGTGGACGGACGGTCGTATCAAATGCCATCCGGCCGCCATCCCCACATAATCACATAATCGATCATAAACGAGATGTAAACGTATCCCGGCCCGCACATCGGAGGGACGCGGTGAACAATGCGGTGAAGTGCACGAATCACGAACCCGGCCGGGCGCAGCGGGGAAGGAAGCATTGAGGCATCCACGAACGTATCAATGAGAAACCATATGCATACAGACCGACATACAGACTTAATGAAACTGAAACAGTCCAGAAGATAGGTCAAATCAGAATTATCGGACAGTAGTCATAACAGATGCGCATACGTGTCATTTGGGATGGCACGACAGATTATATCAGAACAGAGTGTCCAGAAGCGTTCCAGACGTCATACTATACTACAAAGCTCATAAGGACAGTCATGACACTTATCATATGGTAGCAGAATAATAGCCAAGAGTTAACTATGAAAATCGAACAAAAAGAGTCAATTGTTGTTTTATAAGAACTATCAGGGTTTTGTGGGCCCACCTCGGACCCAACCATAGTGAAGTACATAAATTATGGGTAATAAACCTTAGGGAGTCGTCCATAATCATCTTAGAGTGTTCCGACTCCATTTATGGAAGTTAGGCACATATAGGCAATTCTGCCGACAAAAGGGAAAGGAATAATTCAATCTTACTGAATGGTTTTGAGCTATTTTCAATCTCAGAGTATGAGAAGCAGAAGTGCGATCGAGGCTCGCTTTCAAGCCTATTACACTCAGAACATGCCAAAGAATGAAGGGCAAAGCTTTACATACCTTGGTTTCGCCTTACGCTCGTCCAACTTCAATTCCCGTGTCACACCCCAATTTCCGATAGGGTGTGATGGGCACCCGACCCTTACCTAGGGCCGAGCGAACCCGCTGACCATCGTAATGTCCACACTCAATCTGGGCCCACGAAACATAACATACGCACGTAATGAAAGTTTTTCAGAAAACAGACATGCCTTTCGTTTTTTTTTCAAACCAAATAAAATCTGCAATCGTACGGAAACTGTAATATAAGGCATAACAGTACTTCGGCTTATATAGCCGCTTGCCAAGCACATCGGTAGTTTAATACATACAAACACACCGGCTTACGTAGCCGCTTACAAAACGGTACCCGACATATCATACACTCGACACCGTTCGCAAAGTCTCTATCATAACTTCGAACACCACACAAGCACTCGACTCGGCAAAGACTCGGAGGAAATGGAGCTCGCCACTCCAGCCGGAACACCTTCTGCTAACATCGTCTGCTCACCTGTGGGTACCTGCGCGGCATGAAACGCAGCCCCCGAAGGAAGGGGGTCAGTACGGAATATGTACTGAGTATGCAAAAAAAATACGTAAAACGAAATAAAGTGTACCAAACGCGAGCATAATAGTCCAAATACCAATGTTCTTCCATCTGACCTCCAAGTCATACATACACCAATCATACACACATACCGCGGCGTAAACCCAGCGGTAATATCACGTATATGCATACACACATATACCGCGGCCAGGAACCCAGCGGCTAATATCATAAGTATATAAGAATACCGCGGCCAGGAACCCAGCGGTTAATGTCACAATTACACAAGTATACCGCGGCCAGGAACCCAGCGGTTAATATCACAAATATATAAATATACACAGCTACACATACGTACATACCGCGGTCAAGAATCCAGCGGTCACGTCACAGCCCGCGGCCAAGTATCCAGCGGACGATATCACACATACACATGCCGCGGCCAAGTATCCAGCGGTCATGGCACGGCCGCGTGTCAAGTATCCGGCGGACAATATCACACATACCGGCCCGGACTCGGCGAAAAAAGGTAATAACAATACACACAAGCAGAACCGTAAGCAGCCATACGTATATAATTTCTTTTATTACAAACTCAACAAACGACCAAATCACACCATCCCTTTAAAGCCAAGACAATAGTTAAATCAGGTTCTTTTCCGAACATTATTCGAAAATATGTCAAACTGAACTTCAGAGATCATAATCACGTACCAAGATCACGTGCATATGAGTAAATAAATAATTAAGTTGCCTTCCAAATTTGATGACCAAATATATTTACTAACATCGGTAAGTGCAGAAACAAGTTTCGGGTTTATCAGAATTAGTATACAATAGTTACAATCTTTTGAAATCGTTCTTATGTGTCAAAATATGTTATCAAACTCAATGAGGTAGTTAAAATAGCTATTTTATAGTAATCGGGGCGATAGCCAAAAGTTCTTTTTCAAAATCACACAAATATACCAAACAGAGCAACATTGGGAGATCTCGGGATGCGTGGGCCCCACCTCAGGTCGAGCCGAGGCGGCGGGCATAATTTACAAACAATAGGCTCCCTAAAGCCATCCACAGAAGTTTCGGAGCGATCCAGATGCGTTTACAACAGTTACAAAGGTTTAAGCGCTCTTTTGATCAAATATAAGGATTATAGTTCAATTGCGCTGAATGAATAGTATACAAAATCAAACTCGGATTTCCGAGAGCGGAATTATCCCCGAGGTTCCGATCTTAGCCTAGTAGGGCTAGGACATGCCAAAAGAAGGAAAGGGCAGGCTTTACATACCTTTGTCGTGCCCCACGCTCGTCCAATTTCAATTCCCGTTTCGTCAGAAATCTGCAAATGGTCATCCTTACCAGTTACTATTCATGCAAGTTAACATTTCAACTTTGGTTAAGCATTTGACTACCGAAATTCCGGCAAAGACCTCCCCTATAAATATGACACCCCCGAGATTCAACTCGGCTCAAATTATCAACAACAACCAAACCAACAAACATTATAGTGATATCGATATTCAATCCCCAAACGCATTCTAACATTAATAATCCCTTTTACACAACTCGGCAATACTCATCTATATTCAATTCAACTTCATATATCCAAACTAATATCAACACTCGCATGTTCAAATAACAATCAAGCCATTCAAATCCGTTTTAAGAACATCCCAAGGGATCCACACAATATTCAAGAACTACATTAAAACCATATTAATTCTTAAATCAGCCCACACGGTCTTAGCTTAACTTGGGATCATTACACTTCATTTTTTTACATCATATAGCGCATGACGACGACAACCAAAACACCAAATAACATTAGCTCATTTCATGCACACTAGCGCCCCTATTCGGCCACTCTTAGCATACAACATTCCATGAGTTTCATTCATATTCTACACATTACAACAACACATAAACATGTTGAATTCAATTACTCTCCACTCCTACACAATACACACATGTGCACGGCCAAAAGTCATCATCCACGGTCTAACTTCAACATCTATATCTTCATGATTCATATCCATTTCTATACACTACAACCACACCCAACCATGCTAGATACAAGTAATTCATCACACCTATACAACAACACATACACACACGGCCACACAACACCTCACACGGCTCAACTTGAGCATGCAATATCTCATGAATTTCCATCATTTCTACATTCAATAACACACATAAACCATTCATAACACATAAAAATAGAGATTAAAACTCACCTTCTTCCATGCCCTTCTTCATTCGGCCATAGCAAGGTTTTGCTAGAACAAGAGCTTCACTTGATTCAACAACTACTTCATGTTGTTTAGCACCTTCCAAAGAGTAGAAAACATGGAAGAAAATAATTTTTCTTCATCAAACTCCCATGGTCAAAACTGGCCATGCTCAGCCGTATGCTTCTCTTTCTTTTTTTCTCCATTTTTCTTCAAGCTTCTAGAGAGTTAAGTGATAAAGATGATTAATGAATCATCTTATACACATATATATGATGCATATGGCCATGGCCCACTAGTCATGTGGCCGGCCACATGCTTGGGTTTTCATGAAATTTAATTTCCAATCTTTTTCACTTTCTATCCCAAATTTTCATGAAATACTCAACTTCTCATAATTCACTTTTTACCTCAAATTCCTTAATATTTCCATCCAACATAGTTCATAAGCAACTTATGTCTTTAAACAAAATCGGAAGAATAGCCTTGTTCTCAACTCGTCGCAAACAACTTAGAATATTCCAACGTACAAAATACGGGGTGTAACATCCCGTTTCGCCAAAAATCTACAAATGGTCACCTTTACCAGTTACTATTCATGTGACTTAAAATCCCAATCTTGGGTTAATAGTTGTCTACCTAAATTTCGTAAACACCTCCCCTATAAATATGATGCCCGAGAATTAAACTCGGCTCAAAACAATCAACAACAACCCAACAACATCAACAATTACATCAGAACACAATATAATACAACTAGTCCACTTTCCAAAGATAATGCAATAGTTTCCATTCCGACTTCACATTTTCAAATCAATATCAACATGCTCTCATTCATTACGGACCAAGATCATTACAATATAATCTAGGAAGCATTTCATAGCATTTCTACAATATATTCCCAAAATATACAAAACATACAAACTTTCCACCAAAACCACAATTCTTTCAAAACTTCCAACTTCCAACATAAACTTTCATGACATATATTTTTTTTTTACCTTTCAATTCCATTAACAACTATCATAATTTGCATCTTACCACTTCCATTTCATATTTACATAAACTACAATAAAGTTGCATGTTTTCCTACAACACCTTACAATATTTTTCCGTGACAACAAAACCATTAACCTTCCATTTACTTCCTAAGGCCATAACAACACAATTAGCACATCAAACAAAATTAATTCATTGCATTTCAATGTTCCATACCACACGGCCAACATCCATATTCCCAACTTCCATCAAATTCATTCAACTTTCATTTCCAACATGAATTCCATCATAACCACAACTAAAACACAACACCAAAATCAACTAATCATAGCCATGCAACATACACACACACACGGCTATATGTACACACACACACATACACGGCTCACACACCACAACTCACAATTCCATGCTTTCCATGCAATTCCACTTATTCTAACATTCATAAATCTTCCATAACTTAAAAGAAAACATGAGATTCTTACCTTCCTCCAATGAAGTCTCCTTGCCAAAAGAATCACTTCCTTGCCTTAAAAGTTATACCAACTTGTAGAGCACCTTGAGCTTAGTATGAATCCAAGAAGAACCAAGTTTTTGAATCAACAACCAAGCTCCAAGAATTTTCTCTTCTTTCTTTTCTCTCTTTCTCATTCGGCCGAATGGCCTTTCTCTTTTCCTTCTTGATTTTTCTTTTGTTTTCTTGAATATTCCAAAGGATGAACATGTATATATACATGTCATCTCTTCTAATTAAATGTCACATGACTTTCATGTGACATGGGCTTGGGCCAAGGCACATGGCCGGCCACCCCTAAATTTTTGGGCCTCAATTTCTCTTGTTTTTCTTTGAGCCCAATTCCTTATAATTCTTGTTTTGTACTTCCGAAACAAATTTCCAAAATCCCAAATTTGCCCTTAGGCCTTCTCCATTGTTTCCGCATTCAAGTTTCCATAACCGGCATACACATATTAAGGAAAAATTCCAAACATAACCTTATTCCTTGTAAGTCAAGGTTACTTCCAAACTTTCGAATACGCAAAAATGCCGGATGTAACATCCTCCCCCCCTTTAAAACATTCGTCCTCGAATGTTAAATTTGCCTTATAGGTTTTACAAACACTTCGGGGGGAGGTCTTCCTGCCAATTACATACTCACACCTGATCGAAATAATCGTAAGAGCCTTCACTTTCCAAGTCCTTCTATCATTTTCCGATATTGCGGTATTGGGGCTGTTCGAAATCCTAGTCTAGCGGTCCATATGATTTTTATCGGATATAGGGTGAACAGAATATTTGTCAGAGCTAGAAGATCAGAGGTATGTCAGACGAAGTCGCATCCGGAATCAAAAATACAGAAGCGTAGCAGACAGAATCGTAATCATACGTTGTATCAAACGGATTCATGATCAGAGCCAGACGCACAGAAGCATATCGGACGGACTCATAATCAGAGTCAGATGTACTGAACTGTATCGGATAAATCCGTAGTCAGAATCAGACGCATAGGAGTATATCAAATAGATCTGTGATCGGAGTCAGATGTATAGAGATTTATCGGACAGATTCGAAATCAGAGTCAGACGTACCGAGATATATCGGACAGAATTGTGATCAGAGTCGGACGTACGGAGGTATATTAGCGTAAACGTGATCGATTCGGAAGCACGGTAGGTATAGTAGACGTAGCTTTACCGAAAACGGGCGCAGATATGGCGCATGTTAATCGCGATCAGAGTCGAACTACCTTTACTATACTTTAGAGACTTACGGAAATTTCCTTGTCATCCTACTTACAAACATTTTCAATCGCCATTCAAATTTGCTGCGGTTTCGAACCAATCGCTTTCTTCATTCCTCTCCGGTCTCGTCTGTCTTAATCGGTGTAACCTCTTTAGGATCTCTAATCACTCCACATACTCAAATTCCACCTAAGTTACCCCAAATTCTCATTTAGTCTCCATATCCATAATTGTGAAAAAAAATAAAAAATTCTTGACATACTTCCCAGGGGGGTCACCCATCCCAGAATTGCTCTGGTCTCAGCACGCTTAACTTCGAAACTTCTATGCATTCTGATGCGTTGTTGCTAACATAACTGCGTCAATTGCCCCACACGATCCTTGCCACGTAGTTTAGGGCAGTTCAGCGCCTTAATAAATTTTTTTCAGGAATTTTCGTAGCCGGTCCCACCCCGGTCCAAACTACACAATTACCATATTGCCCCTCCGGATTCCTCAATATCTACTTCCACTTATACTCATAATTATCTTCCACCCGGGGTTTCTAAATTTATACCTATGGCGGGGACATCTCAGTCGCCCTTACTGTCACCGGATAATATTTTACAGAAATCATACATACATAGGAAATTCTAAGAAACTCATATACTTATATGTTACATCCCGTGTTTTTGCACGTTCGGAAAATTTAGACATAATTGTGATTTGTAAGAATAAGGCCATGCTTTGATTTTATGTGGTGTGTATGTCGTTACTTATGGAAAATATTGAAACGCGAACATTGGAGAAGGCCAAGGGCAAAATTGGAATCTTGGAAATTGTTTCGGGAATTTGCAAAATAAGATTCATAGGCTATTGGGCTCAAAAAAAAAGAAGGGGAAATTTAGGCCCAAACTTAAAGGGGTGGCCGGCCATGTGCCTAGGCCCAACCCTTTTAATTAATCATGTGATTAATGATATAAGGGAGGATAAGCCTTCAAGAAGATTCAAGAAAAACAAAGTAAGAACAAGAACAAAGGAGAAGGGGAGCATTCGGCCAAGGAGAAAGAGAGAAAAAAAAAAAGAGAAAAAAAATTTCCAAGCCTTCTACCTTGATCCAAATCTTATTCTTGTTGAATTCTTGTCAAGTTTGGGACGCTCTCCGACGTGATATAATTGGTTTAGCGAAAGGACGACGTTTGCGACAAAGTTGAAATTTGAAGAATAAGGTAAGAATTCTACTCTTTTGTGTTATGAAATAGGTATGCATGTTAGAATGACTAGAATTGGATGAGAATTAAGGGGAGTGGTGTATGCATGGCCGTGTGTATGTGGGAAGTAGTGTATGGCCGTGAGCCATGGGGTTGGGAATAGGCAAGGATGTTATGTTTTCTTTTTATGTTATAGAAGATTTATGGATGTTAGAGTGAATGAAGTTGAATGGAAATCATGAAAATTATGATGAATATGGAAGTAGAAGTTTGGACGTGGGTGTAGTGTGAGTTGGCCGTGTATATTTGTTGATTGGTGAACAAGTTTTATCTAGTATGTTGATTGTTGTGTTGTTGAAAAATATATTGTAAGGCTATTATTGTTTTATTGGAATTGGAAGGTTTTGAAGGAAGTAGTATATTAATTGAGTTAGCATAATGTAGTTTGGATGGAATATGGAAATTGTTAGTATGATTGTTGACTCTATGTTGATAGTTTGGCCGGGTTAAATTCCCGGATTTGTTGTTGAGTAAAATTGGCCGAGTTGGATTCTCGGGGATGGTGTATTTTAAGGGGAAGTGCTGCCCAAATTTCTGTAAACAAGAAAGGGCCAAGGATGAATCTCTAAAGACTTATAACTTACAATTGGTAATTGTGACCATTTGCGGTTACGGGCCTTAAACTAGAATTGAGCTTAAGCGAGCATAAGACACCCGTAAGGTATGTGAAGCTATCCCTCTCCTTCTTTTGGCATGTCCTAGGTATACTAGGTTTGAACTTGAGCCTCGGGGGTTATTCGTTCATCGAAATCCGATTCGAAAATGGAGCACTATTCATTCGATGCGATTGAACTAGAATCCTTCTATCTTGTTGGAAAAATGCTCAAACGTCCGTAACTTGCGGGGAATGTAATCGAATTGCCTTGAAACTTCCATAAATGACTCCATTAAGCTTAGTATATGTAATTCGAGTACGCCACCTCCGTTGACTCGGGGCGGACCCGCTATTCCCGGATCTCCGTCTACTGTTTTACTTGACTTATTTTTGTACCAATTGAAGGAAAACTTTTGGCCATCGCCCTAACTATTAAGCGATATTTTATAAAACTTTTTCAAAACCACTCCGAAGGGAGTGCGATATCTTATTATTCGTACTTTCCAAACCATCCAAGGGGTGTGAGATTTTATTATTATTATTATTACTATTACTATTATCATTATGCCCGAAGGGGCTAGGATTAGTATTATGTCACGAGTGGCATGCCCGAAGGGGCCAGGGTAGCCGTATGTCACGAGTGACATGCCCGAAGGGGCTAGGATTATTATGTCGGGGCGCGCATGTCCGAAGGGGCCGGGATAGACGTATGTTGGACCGGCATACCCGAAGGGGCCATCATTTTATTCCGGGACCGCATGTCCGAAGGGGCCGGGATAGACGTATGTGAATCCGGTGACACCGAAGGGGATTACTAGTATTTTTATCATTGTTGTTACTATTGTTATTACTATTATTGTTATTATTATTAGGCGGAAGCGGCCGTCCGAAGGGACTATTTTATTTAAATATTTAATTCATGTCAGGTAACCTAAACTTGCTTTCTGTTGTACTTTTCTGATTCATGCTTCAGTGACGCTTTACATATTCAGTACATATTCCGTACTGACCCCCTTTCTTCGGGGGCTGCGTTTCATGCCCGCAGGTTCAGGGACGCAACCAGGGGACCCAATTTTCTTAGAGGGAGTTAGCATTGGGAGTCGAACTGACTCCATTTGCTCCGGAGGGTCGGTTTCTCGTTTTGGTATAGTTTTATATATTGTGCAGTCATACTCTATAGAAGTCCGACTGTAACCGGCGTGGGAGTTGTGAGGTTACTTGTTTGGCCTTGTGGGGCGCTATTTTGTTGTACAGAAATGGCAGAGGCCTTTTGGCTCGCCTTGTTCCTTGTCGTATGTATATATGTAACATGTTTTGAGGTGCCTTGAGCCACGTGTCGATTTTGGTATTTCATTTACAATTTTTAATTCTTGTCAAAAAAAAAAAAAATTTGAGTTGACGTTTAAGGGTTCGCTCGACTGCGATGAGAGTCGGTGCCCGTCACGCCCGATGAAGATTGGGGTGTGACAAAGTGGTATCGAACGGAGTCGTCCTTGGCATGTTCGCATCGTGTCTAGTAGAGTCTTGTTTATCGGTGTGTTGTGCACCACATCTATAAACAGGAAGCTACGAGACATTAATAGGGTGTCATTCTTTCTTTCATGGTAAAGATCGTGCAGATAGAGCTGTGTCGTAAGTAAGGTCCCTAATCTAGCAATTTGTATGATTTCAGTAATGCCGCCTAAGAAGGGTAAAGCGACGGCAGCCCAGAAGGGCAAAGCAGTTGCGGATGAGGTAGTTAGCCAAGCCCCCGTGTCTACAGAGCTCGACTTATCTTTGGAATACGCATCCAGCCCCCGAGTCCCCCCCCCACCTCCCCCGTCGCCGGAGGAGGGTTAAGAGAGGCACCGATCCAGCTCCGGCTCCGGCATCGTATCTCGGTCTCTCGGTCGGATGCTCGGCGTGGGAGATTAGAGAAATGAAAGATGCCATACGTTTGTTGACTCAAATGCTTGCTACTCGGGGTGGACAACGGTAATAGAGTCACGAGTATCCCGATAGGATGCTGCGCGCCGGGGCACGGGATTTTCTTACATTAAGTCCCCCGAGTTTGCGGGCACGGACCCTAATGCGATCCTCGAGTTTATAGATGGTACGCAACGTACATTAAATATAATGAAGGCATCGGCTATAGAGTACGTTGAGCTAGGTCACTTACGAGGTTACGGTATAGCAATTAGTGGGTACCGGTCATGGAGATTATCGAGAGGTAGTGACGCCCTCCGCCGACGTGGCAGGAATTCTCGAGATGCCTTTTTGCGTCACTATATGCCACCCGAGTTGAGACGAGCAAAGGTTGATAGATTCTTTAATTTGCGACGAGGGCATGTATCCGTTAGAGAGTATAGTGTGGAGTTCGACTCCCCGCCGGATATGCCCCTACTATTGTGCAGAAATGAAAGATAGAGTTCACCGGTATGTAATGGGATTGGACTCGAGTTGCGGGAGATTTGTATGCCGCAGCAATGCGCCGGGTATAGACATAGCTCGTATCCAAGCTTATGCGCGGGGGTAGAGGATCGCAAGCGCCAACGAGAGGCTGGCCCCCGGAGCGAGGGGGTGGCAGCCAGCCCAAGAGGGCTAGGACAGAAGGTCGGGGTAAGGGTTCCACCAGCGAGAGCAGACCCCAGTATAGCGCACCTTCGCAATTTCGTGGACCTCAGTGGGGTAGAGAGACATTCCCTCGGCAGGGACAGAGTTCATCTTATGCGACGGGTTCTCGGCGGCGGGCATGGTCGGGGCAAGAGGCGATGGCCCTCCTCGATGTGCGACTTGTGGAAGGCGTCATGTAGGGCAATGCCGACGAGGTGTGTGTTATACTTGTGGCGATCCGACGCACTATGCTAGAGAGTGTCCACGGGGAGGGGCATACCTGCTCACCGGGAAGGTCGGTAGCGGCGTCGTCACCTTCGGTAAGAGCCCCCGAGACAGGACCTCAGACTTCTTCTGGTCGAGGTAGGGGCGGAGGTAGAGCACCTAGTTCCAGTGCAGGACCACATCGCATCTATGCACTAGGTGGGAGACCAGGTCCCGAGGCACCGCAGGATGCACCACCAGGTAATCTAAATTCCGTAATTGATTATCTTAAACAATGAATGATTTCTACGTGCCGTCTACCTAAAGAACCTTCCCCAGCAATACTTGTAAGACCTATAAGGCCAATTTAACATTCGAGGACGAATGTTTTAAAGGGGGGGAGGATGTTACATCCCGTGTTTTTGCACGTTCGGAAAATTTGGACATAATTGTGATTTGTAAGAATAAGGCCATGCTTTGATTTTATGTGTGTGTATGTCGTTACTTATGGAAAATATTGAAACGCGAACATTGGAGAAGGCCAAGGGCAAAATTGGAATCTTGGAAATTGTTTCGGGAATTTGCAAAATAAGATTCATAGGCTATTGGGCTCAAAAAAAAAAAGGGGAAATTTAGGCCCAAACTTAAAGGGGTGGCCGGCCATGTGCCTAGGCCCAACCCTTTTAATTAATCATGTGATTAATGATATAAGGGAGGATAAGCCTTCAAGAAGATTCAAGAAAAACAAAGTAAGAACAAGAACAAAGGAGAAGGGGAGCATTCGGCCAAGGAGAAAGAGAGAAAAAAAAAAAAGAGAAAAAAATTTCCAAGCCTTCTACCTTGATCCAAATCTTATTCTTGTTGAATTCTTGTCAAGTTTGGGACGCTCTCCGACGTGATATAATTGGTTTAGCGAAAGGACGACATTTGCGACAAAGTTGAAATTTGAAGAATAAGGTAAGAATTCTACTCTTTTGTGTTATGAAATAGGTATGCATGTTAGAATGACTAGAATTGGATGAGAATTAAGGGAGTGTGGTGTATGTGCATGGCCGTGTGTATGTGGGAAGTAGTGTATGGCCGTGAGCCATGGGGTTGGGAATAGGCAAGGATGTTATGTTTTCTTTTTATGTTATAGAAGATTTATGGATGTTAGAGTGAATGAAGTTGAATGGAAATCATGAAAATTATGATGAATATGGAAGTAGAAGTTTGGTCGTGGGTGTGTAGTGTGAGTTGGCCGTGTATATTTGTTGATTGGTGAACAAGTTTTATCTAGTATGTTGATTGTTGTGTTGTTGAAAAATATATTGTAAGGCAATTATTGTTTTATTGGAATTGGAAGGTTTTGAAGGAAGTAGTATATTAATTGAGTTAGCATAATGTAGTTTGGATGGAATATGGAAATTGTTAGTATGATTGTTGACTCTATGTTGATAGTTTGGCCGGGTTAAATTCCCGGATTTGTTGTTGAGTAAAATTGGCCGAGTTGGATTCTCGGGGATGGTGTATTTTCAGGGGAAGTGCTGCCCAAATTTACTGTAAGCAAAGAAAGGGCCAAGGATGAATCTCTCTAAAGACTTATAACTTACAATTGGTAATTGTGACCATTTACGGTCTCGGGATCTAAACGGGAATTGAGCTTAAGCGAGCATAAGACACCGTAAGGTATGTGAAGCTATCCCTCTCCTTCTTTTGGCATGTCTAGGTATACTAGGTTTGAACTTGAGCCTCGGGGGTTATTACGATTCATCGAAATCCGATCGGAAATGATAATTATTCATTCGGTGCGATTGAACTAGAATCTTTTTATATTTTGTTGGAAAAATGCTCAAACGTCCGTAACTTGCGGGAATGTAATCGAATTGCCTTGAAACTTCCATAAATGACTCCATTAAGCTTAGTATATGTAATTCGAGTACTTTCACCTCACGTTGACTCGGGCGGACCCGCTATTCCGGATCTATTCTTTTGTTTTACTTGACTTATTTTTGTACCAATTGAAGGAAAACTTTTGGCCATCGCCCTAACTATTAAGCGATATTTTATAAAACTTTTTCAAAACCACTCCGAAGGGAGTGCGATATCTTATTATTCAGACTTTCCAAAACCACTCCGAAGGGGGTGTGAGATTTTATTATTATTATTATTACTATTACTATTATCATTATGCCCGAAGGGGCTAGGATTAGTATTATGTCACGAGTGGCATGCCCGAAGGGCCGGGGGTACCGTATGTCACGAGTGACATGCCCGAAGGGGCTAGGATTATTATGTCGGGGCCGGCATGTCCGAAGGGGCCGGGATAGACGTATGTTGGACCGGCGTGCCCGAAGGGGCCATCATTTTATTCCGGGACCGGCATGTCCGGCGGGGCCAGGATAGACGTATGTCGGAACCGGTACACCCGAAGGGGATTACTAGTATTTTTATCATTGTTGTTACTATTGTTATTACTATTATTGTTATTATTATTAGGCCGGAAGCGGCCGTCCGAAGGGACTATTTTATTTAAATATTTAATTCATGTTAGGTAACCTAAACTTGCTTTCTGTTGTACTTTTCTGATTCATGCTTCAGTGACGCTTTACATATTCGGTACATATTCCGTAAACTGACCCCTTTCTTGGCTGCGTTTCATGCCCGCGAGGTTCGGGGACGCAACCAGGGGACCCGGCTTCTTGGGAGTTAGCATTGGGAGTCGACTCGACTCCATTTGCTCCCGGAGGTGTTGTTCTGGTTTTGGTATAGTTTTATATATTGTGCGGTCATACTCTGAAGGATAGCTGCGTGGGGTTGTGGTTCTTGTTTGGCCTTGTTGCTATTTTGTTGTACGAAATGGCAGAGGCCTTTTGGCTCGCCTTGTTCCTTGTCGTATGTATATATGTAACATGTTTTGAGGTGCCTTGAGCCACGTGTCGATTTTGGTATTTCATTTACAATTTTTAATTCTTGTCAAAAAAAAAAAAATTGAGTTGACGTTTAAGGGTTCGCTCGACTCTGATGAGAGTCGGGTGCCCGTCACGCCCTGATGAAGATTGGGGTGTGACAAAAATAATCAATTTCGAGTCGACACCGGGAGGCCGTGGAGAACTATATCCATCGGCATCCTCGTCCGTCGCCCCCCCCTATCCGCCCCCGCTACTTCCCACATCCGAATCAGAGGAATATAAATAATCAGACAATCCCCGGCTCACCGGGGACCAAGACAAAGAACAGGAGAAATCCATAGCACTCTCCGAGGTGGCCGGGCTAACGGGGTTCTCCCTCGCGAACCGGCTGGCGCATACCGAAAATCTCTCCTCCGTCGTCCCGGAGGGAATGCTCCGATGGGTGCGTTCTTATAACTATCTTCCTCCGTGGAGGTAAGAAACTACGGAGGAGTCACCGCCGGATCCTCCGAGAGATCTATATACGAATCATAGCCACCCTCGCGGAATCCTCTTGCTCTAGGGGCCGAAACTCGGAGGGATGGTAGGCGGGTCCTCCGACGGATCCGTATCGTAACTGTCCTCCGTGGGATCCTCCGAAGGATCTGTCTCAATCGAATAGCTGGGGCTCTGCCTACTCGGCCCCGGTGACATCCTAGGGGCCTTCTTAGCACCCCCATCCCCCTCATCAGAAGCTGTCCTCTTCATTCTTCGTCAATCAATCACTGCGGGGGAGAGGTCGTAAACAATTTCCCAAAATGCGGCCGTTGCTTTCTTTTGGAGCCTCGGCGTAGACACGGCAATTCGTTGGGGAGGAACCATCCCCAACAATACAGCTCTATCGCACGATCTAAGATTCCAAGAAAGGGTAACATAACATCCTAGATGTCCTGTAGCCTCCTGTTTATAGATGTGGGGCCCAACACACCGATAAACAAGACTCTACTAGACACGGCCTGCAGACATTCCGAGGACTGACCGCTCTGATACCACTTTTGTCACGACCCAACCCCGTGGGCCGCGACTGGTGTCCTAACTGGACACCCGTACGTACCTACCTAACAGATCTGGCGTACCAAATAGCTAATTCCGTTCAGACATACATAAATTCATACAGATATAAATCATATCGCACAAAAATATATACATACTTAGACTTGTGCATATATAGCCGTTAGGGCTATCATAATAAACGAAATACTCGGATCGCAACTCACACTCACTTACCCGAACAGTGACAACCCACAACCCACAAACATATCTACAGGCCTCTAACATACAGAACATAATCAGAAGACGGGACAGGGCCCCGCCGTACCCAAATGACCATATATACGGAACATACAAACAACGAGAAGATATATACCAAAAGTATCGGCTCCGGATCAAAGGAGCCCTTTCAACCGCCAAAGAGATCGACGTCCTAGACCGGTAGAGTATCACGCGGTGCGTCCGTACCTGTGGGCATGTAACACAGCCCCCGAAGAACAGGGGGTCAGTACGAAAGTGTACCGAGTATGTAAAGCGGAAATATAACATACACAATCATAATCAGGGACAAATATGTAAAATCATAACAGACAGAATCGGATCCATAGCGGAGTCAGACTTACAGAGTGTACAGACAGAATCGTAATATGTCAGATTTAGGGAGCGTAGCTGCCGGAGTTTCAATACGGACTAGAGGTACAGAATGTGGCTGACGGAAGCACAATGCAAATCAGATGCACAGAGTATGATTACAAATCGTCAACGGAATCCGAGGTACGGAGGTGTAGCAGACAGATTCTCAGACAGAACCAGAACTCAGAAGTATGACAGACGAGTCGAGTCGAATCGGACGTACGAAATATGACGACGGAGCCATAATCCCGGATCGGACCTACGGATGTGTGTCGGACGAGAATCATGCATGCGAGTCATAAGCATATGCGTACATACATATCATATATCGATCCCGCCCTTTAATAAGGGACGCGGTACGAACCCGCCCTCTTAGTACGGGACGCGGTGGACGTACGTATCGAGATCAAATGCCATCCCGCCGCCATCCCCACATAATCACATAATCATATCATAAACGCATGTAAACGTATCCCGGCCCGCACATCGAGGGACGCGGTGAACAATGCAGCGGAAGTGCACGAATCACGTAACCCGGCCCGGCGCGTTGAAGGAAGCATTGAGGCATCCACGAACGTATCAACGAGAAACCATATGCATACGTACCGACATACGTACTTAATGAAACCGAAATAGTTCCGGTAAGATAGGCCAAATCGAATTATCGGACATAGTCATAACAGATGCGCATACGTGTCATTTGGGATGGCACGACGATTATATCGAACGTAGTGTCAAGCGTTCCGGACGTCATACTATACTATAAAGCTCATAAGGTCATAACACTTATCATATGGTATGGAATAACGCCAAGAGTTAACTATGAAAATCGAACAAAAGGAGTCAATTGTTGTTTTATAAGAACTATCAGGGTTTTGTGGGCCCACCTCGGACCCAACCATAGTGAAGTACATAAATTATGGGTAATAAACCTTAGGGAGTCGTCCATAATCATCTTAGAGTGTTCCGACTCCATTTATGGAAGTTAGGCACATATAGGTTTGTTTCGCCGACAAAAAGGGAAAGGAATAATTCAATCTTACTGAATGGTTTTGAGCTATTTTCAATCTCAGAGTATGAGAAGCAGAAGTGCGATCGAGGCTCGCTTTCAAGCCTATTACACTCAGAACATGCCAAAGAATGAAGGGCAAAGCTTTACATACCTTGGTTTCGCCTTACGCTCGTCCAACTTCAATTCCCGTTTCGCCAAAAATCTACAAATGGTCACCTTTACCAGTTACTATTCATGTGACTTAAAATCCCAATCTTGGGTTAATAGTTGTCTACCGAAATTTCGGCAGCACCTCCCCTATAAATATGACGCCCCGAGAATTAAACTCGGCTCAAAACAATCAACAACAACCCAACAACATCAACAATTACATCAGAACACAATATAATACAACTAGTCCACTTTCCAACATAATGCAATAGTTTCCATTCCGACTTCACATTTTCAAATCAATATCAACATGCTCTCATTCATTACGGACCAAGATCATTACAATATAATCCGGAAGCATTTCATAGCATTTCTACAATATATTCCCAAAATATACAAAACATACAAACTTTCCACCAAAACCACAATTCGTTCAAAACTTCCAACTTCCAACATAAACTTTCATGACATATATATATATATATATTTTTTTTTTACCTTTCAATTCCATTAACAACTATCATAATTTGCATCTTACCACTTCCATTTCATATTTACATAAACTACAATAAAGTTGCATGTTTTCCTACAACACCTTACAATATTTTTCCATGACAACAAAACCATTAACCTTCCATTTACTTCCTAAGGCCATAACAACACAATTAGCACATCAAACAAAATTAATTCATTGCATTTCAATGTTCCATACCCCACGGCCAACATCCATATTCCCAACTTCCATCAAATTCATTCAACTTTCATTTCCAACATGAATTCCATCATAACCACAACTAAAACACAACACCAAAATCAACTAATCATAGCCATGCAACATACACACACACACGCTATATGTACACACACACACATACACGGCTCACACACCACAACTCACAATTCCATGCTTTCCATGCAATTCCACTTATTCTAACATTCATAAATCTTCCATAACTTAAAAGAAAACATGAGATTCTTACCTTCTTCCAATGAAGTCTCCTTGCCAAAAGAATCACTTCCTTGCCTTAAAAGTTATACCAACTTGTAGAGCACCTTGAGCTTAGTATGAATCCAAGAAGAACCAAGTTTTTGAATCAACAACCAAGCTCCAAGAATTTTCTCTTCTTTCTTTTCTCTCTTTCTCATTCGGCCGAATGGCCTTTCTCTTTTCCTTCTTGATTTTTCTTTTGTTTTCTTGAATATTCCAAAGGATGAACATGTATATATACATGTCATCTCTTCTAATTAAATGTCACATGACTTTCATGTGACATGGGCTTGGGCCAAGGCACATGGCCGGCCACCCCTAAATTTTTGGGCCTCAATTTCTCTTGTTTTTCTTTGAGCCCAATTCCTTATAATTCTTGTTTTGTACTTCCCGAAACAAATTTCCAAAATCCCAAATTTGCCCTTAGGCCTTCTCCATTGTTTCCGCATTCAAGTTTCCATAACCGGCATACACATATTAAGAAAAAATTCCAAACATAACCTTATTCCTTGTAAGTCAAGGTTACTTCCAAACTTTCGAATACGCAAAAATGCCGGATGTAACAAAGTACCCCTTGAATGTCACTATGGACTATATCAAATAGAGCCTCAGGGATCATAGACACGTATCAAGATAACATGAAATAGCTTATGGAAGTCAAGGACATTAGTCATCGTAGAGTCTTTAGGAATAGAAGCTTATACATACAGACTACTATCCAACATATAGAAGACTCGAGAGGCAGTAGCTCAACTACTTTAAGAGTTCTAACATCAAGAAGTGAATAAGAATCACGAATCATATTCGGAACTTATGAATGGAATTACCCCAAAGCTCATATCGTACATCACTTGCGTCTAAGACATGCCAAAAGAAAGAAGGGATAGCTTTACATACCTTCAACGCTTATCCGTAATACAATACGTACGCTGCCCATAGTGTCTCAACCTATATTAAGACGTCAAAAACTATGGTTAAGCCACGGGAAGGTTTAAAACGTATTCCAACGTTAGTAGCTCATTTCTAGAAAGTTAGGCGGCATTTCCCTTATATTCAAGCCAACTATAAGACAACCAAGTCAACATCAATAACCACACGTTCAAGTACGATATCAAGTCTAGCCAAAACAAGATTCAAGAATGTCCCGAGACAGCCCGCACAACATTCCAAATCAGCCCACACATTACGACATTCCATAATCTTTAACATAACAACTACGACATATTCAAATTAGTCTTAATAATCTATAGCCGCAACACTTCAGCGAAATGACCTTATGATAGTCCAACATTTACAAAAACACAATATATAGCCTTAAGTACCCTTAACCCTTCAATTCAATAAGAACTACAACACACCCAAAACAGCCCCTTAATTACCACATAACAATGCCCGATAATCTCACGACCATTTAAGAATATATCAAGCAGACCACATACGCTTCGCATACGATATTTTATACGCTTCTTTCTTCCAAGTTTGGTGATTCACATCAGCAACAACACAACAACAACATCAACTACTATATGCAAGGAAATTATCCTAATATCACAACAAGTTCTAAAACAGCCCATAAAACCAATACAAGCTCCTAGCATGATTTAAGCTTTTCCTTTCATTTTTAACACATAATCCATAACATTAATAACAACAATAACAATCAAATTCAATCTAATCGGAAAAACTCCAATTCTGCCCATTTCAACGCCAACATAAATCTTGCAATTTTCTTACTTCCAATTCTACTTAATACCATTTAATCTCTCCATTACAACATCATTAACTTTAATTCCATAACAAGAGAAGAAGTCTTACCTTAATTTAATTTGGACAGATTGTACCACTTCTTACACCAATTGGCACCACTTTATTTTCTTCAACTTAACTTCTAATCTTGCTGCTCTCTTGAATACTGAGAACATTTTTTTGGAATCAAAATTCTCTTCCTCTTTCATCTTTGGAGTTGGTCGTAAGTGCCCAAGGGGGCTGCCATGGCTGTTCATGATTTTTCTCTCTAAGTCAAGATGAAATTAGTGGTTTATTTGTGTTGAAGTGGGCTGGTTGTAAGCTTCCAAGGGGCTGCTGCCATAGCCATGGCTGTGTGGTGCTTTCTCTATCTATTTGGTGAAGATGGAGAGCTTCTCTCTTTAATTCACAATTGTTGAAGATGAAATCTGAAGTGGATGACTAATCTTAGTCATCAATTGAGGTTATATAGGCTGCCTATGAAGTGGACACATGTCCCACTATGGCATGGACCAATCAGATTTGGCCATGCTATAGTGGGGTCCATTTTAGGCACTAATGAATTGATTAATATTAATTAATCACTAATCCCCACTTAATAATCTAATTATAGTTAATTAATCCCTAATCTCCACTAATATTTCTATACCAATTAAAATTTATAAGCAATTCGTGCACTAATTAAAATCGGGAATTAAAAGTCATTGTCTCATATCCAAAAATAATCTTGTCCTCGGACTTATGTCGATTAGCTTACGAATAATCCGTCGTATAAAAATACGGGATATAACATATGAATATGGATACGAAAATGGATATGAAGGGTAAATAAGTACGGATATGAATGTATGTACATAGATACGCAATAGAAATGGAATGTCCCTATGGAAAGCAAGTAAGTGCTACGACGATGATACTATTATCTCCCATCCTATGTTATTTCATATGTTGTCTATTATGCTCTCATACTGATATTGATCATGCTTTACATACTCAGTACATTCTTCGTACTGACGTCCTTTTATTTGTGGACGCTGCGTCATGCCCGCAGGTGGCCAGGGAGACAGACTCGATCCATAGCCTCATTATTCAGGGACTACATAGCGGAGCTCCATTTCATTCGGAGCTGCAGCTTTTGGTATAGATTCTTTTGTGTACATATTTATGGGCACGGCGGGGTCCTGTCCCGCCTATATGATATGACGTATTCTTCTTAGAGGCTCGTAGATATGTGTATATGGTTAGATATGTTTGGCCTTATCGGCCTATATTTTGGGATATTATTTTGTCAGCCTTGTCGGCTTATGTACATTTATATGGGCATAGTTGTTAATGACGATATAAGTGAATTATCACCCAATGGGATTAATATGAATGATGAATGAAAGCATGATTTAGCTATGTGGCTCACCTAGATGTGATGTGAAAGTATGTTAAGAGGTGCCCGGGTGGGCTAGCACTGGGTGCCCGTCGCGGCCCTCCGGTTGGGTCGTGACAAAAACCCAGATCAATCAATGCATATACATCATGAGAGGATATTGACAATATACCTGTTGTCACACCCCGATCTCACTAGGGTGTGATGGGCACCCGACCCCGTAACCGGAGCCGAGCGAACCCACTGACTCGTACTATGTACAAATTTTTTTTTTTGAACCTCTAAGTCAAGTATATACAATAAGGTTACTAAAACATCCTTTTGTTGCTTTTAAATCAAATAAAATATGTAACTATACGTTTTAACTTGTGTCATAGTACAAACTGACTCCCGAAACCCACGACTGTGTCTGCAAAGTCTCTACCTTCAAACAAGACATCATGGCATAGCACGCTGACTCGGCGGCACTCCAGAACCAAATGGAGCTCGCCAACTTCGCTGGAACATCTTCTACAATAGCTTCAACTCGTCTGGGTGTACCTGCGTGGCATGAGGCGCAGCCCCCGAAGAAAAGGGGTCAGTACGAACAATGTACTGAGTATGTAAGGCAAGAGTAACAACATAACATCATGATATAAAACTTAGAGCACAATATAGAGCCCGAGAAATAACCTGTACCTCTGTTTGCCTCTTTAGGTGAGTATCATGTAAACCAACTTTACCTTTTGAAACGACATGTGGATACTTACAAGTAAACTGCCCGACCATACAGGTACGGTGTAATGTTGACCGCCCATATAGGTACGGTGTAACGCTATCTGAGCATATCACGGAATAGAGAAGTAATCTGTACATCTGAGTGCCCCTTAGGGCGGATACCATGCATGCTAGCTTTCTTAAAAAAAAACATTTAAATATCTGCAAGTAAGCTGCCCGACCACGTAGGATCGGTGTGTAAGCTGCCCGTCCGTATAGGAACGGTGTATAAGCCCGCGTCCAGGCCTCCCGCGTCCGGGGTATAATCTGCCCACTATAGTGGTGTGTCTGCCCGGCCGCCCATTGGACGGCGCGGTGTGATACTGCCCGGCCATGTAGGCACGGTGTCATAAAATAAATCTTGTGTAAAAATAAAGCATGCATGAGAGCCCAAGTGAAAACTACAACTCTATCGGAGTGACGTAAGGTCGGTAACCTCCGATCACATTATGGATAATCGGGATCGCCCTGCCTCACCTTGAAGGAACAATTATGAGGCGAGACTATCAACGAAGAGTAGCTTTAAGAGGAAACATAGAATGAAACCAAAAACCTTGTAAGACGTCAACTCACATACCTTGGGGTCTTTAGAAAATAAGGTCATGACCAAGGAATAGAATTAAGGATCAAGGTCTTGTTTGATGCTTTCATACTCATATTGACTCCTTATCTTGAGACTCTTAGTCATGGGATCATTCTTGTCATACTCATCATAGACATATTCTTCTCCTTAGCATCATCGTTACCATTGTTATCATAGAATTACTCTCATTAGAATGGTTACAACACTTATCGTTTGACAAAAGAAACCATAAAGAAAATCCGGGAACAATGGGCCCACCTCGGGTCTAATGAGGCGGCGCACCAAGTTTACATACGTTACATGTCACGGCGTTACTTGTGAGGGTTTTAGGGTAGTCGGGTCCTATTTATGCGAGTTCTAGAGGTTTTGGAAATTCTCCCAACATTTTGCGCACTTTTTAATTCAATTCTTCTGACTGAAAAAAAGGAAACTTTAGATGCGGCTTCTGGAGGGTAGAAGGGTCCCCGAGGTTCTTATTCGACATATTACATCTAAGACATGCCATAGAAAGAAGGGTGAAGCCTTACATACCTTTTTCCGCTCCTTATGCTACTCCAAATTCACGTTCCAAATCCGCCAAATTCTACAAATTGGTCATATTTACCAAAACTTGATTAGTGCCTTTGGAAGTTGATTCTTTAAAGTAACACTTTGTCTGCCGAAATTTCCTAAAGATCTCCCCTGTAAATGTACCATCCCACCAAGTTCAACTTGGCCAATTTCAACAACAGCAAAACCCGAGAATGGAACTCGGCCACATTATCAACAACAATGCCACAATATTCATAATAATCCAATGCTACCCGAAATCTTCCAACTTCCATAAAAACATTAGCAACACGTTTCCTTTCTTCCATATTCGTAAAATATAACAACCACACGTTAACAATATTATTCATGCAATTACAAGGAATCATGCTAATGTCATACTAGATTCTTCAACAATGCACATACGACTTCAAATCCATTTCAAGCCACCAAACCTTCATTTTACGTCATGGAATCCACAACGACAACAATCAACATATTAAATAGAATTGATTCATTTTCTCCTACACTACACCATACCCCACGGCCACAACACTACATGCACACTTCCATAAAGTTTCATGCATTTCCATCCATTTCTATACATTTCAATCAACAACTAACATTCTACATAGAATTAATCCATCATTTCTACACAACCAACTACTCCACTCTCATAATTTCATAAAACTATGATAAATTCACATAATTTTCCTACATCAACTTACAACTAATTTTCACACCAATTCTAGACTATGATGCTTCCATCTCCATCACAAGGCTTCAACAACACAATTAGTATAACAAATAAAATTTTCATCCCTTTCCATGCATACCATTTTCGGCCATACGTATATATATGTCCATAACACAAAATTTTCATACTCCACATTCCTTTCCACATTCCACAACACATATATATATATATATATATTCCAAGACAAAAGGAGTGAAATCTTACCTTTTTCTTCTTATCTTCTTCACTTGGCTCAAGTGCGAAAACGACGAAACGAACGACTTATCTTCCGAAACAATTACACCACGTTGGAGAGGACCCTTGAATTAGTGGGAATACTAGAAGAAACTAATTTTTGGAACAAGATTTCAAGGGGGCAAAGTTGCTCCCCCTTGGCCGAATCCTCTTGCTCTTCCTCTTCTTTCTTTTTTTTTTTTTTGTTCTTATTTCTCTTGAATGAAATGATGCCTCTCCCATATATATATATATATATCCCATAAGCATGTGAGGGGCACATGCCCCTCTCTAGAAATTTCTTTAAATTAACTAAAAAAAGGATGACTTAATTTGTCATCTTTTCTTTTCCATCCTTTTCTTTTCTTTTTCTTTTATTTTCTAGAATTTTCTTGAAATTTAACATAGAAGACTAAGTGTCTTCTTGTGTACACTTAAGCCCTTCAAGAATTTTCTTGAACTTTGTGAAATGACCCTTTTGCCCCTGGACTTCTACGGTATTTCCATGAACCATTTTGCGAATTTTTCTCTTTTGCCCTTGGTCTTTTCCAATATTTCCATGCTAGCCATATCCATAAATAATACTCATAACCTACTTATGCATCAAAATAATTTTGGAACATAGTCTTGTCCTTAACTTCTCACCATTATCTCACAGCATCCGAACGTGCGAAGTACGGGCTATAACACCTGTGACAACATCAGGGAGGAATCAAGATCCTGTCGTCCAACTAATGCATACATACAGTTCTGAGGGCCGCTTGAACTGGATGCTCCTTCTCCGCCCGCCACGGCCTCGACTCGGGAAGTCCGCTCGCCGCGAGGGCGGACGCCGACGATGAAGAGCCAACCAGACCCCGCCGCGGTTGAGCCACACCTCCACCTCCTCTCAAAGGACAATCCCGCATCATATGACCAATCCGACCGCAGGCATAACAAGCGTTTGAACCTTGGAAACACTGTCCCGAATGCAGCCTACCACATTGATTGCACCGTGGTATGGGCAGCCTCATCTGACCGGAATCACCTCTATACCGTGTTAAGGGAAGCCTCATTATGGGACTCACCCTCTTCTATTTCTGCCGGTGGCTCCTATTCAGTCCTTCTTCTGACCACCGTCTTGCCCTTCTGGGCCGCTGTAGCTTTCCTCTTCACAGGCATCACTAAAATCATAGCACACAATTAGGAAAAAGGGGATCCTGATAACATAGCTCTATCGCATGATCTAAGATAAGAAAGAAAGGTCAATTATTCCTAAATGCCCCGCACCCTCCTGTTTATAAGTGTGGTGCGGTTCACACCCATAAACAAGACTCTACTGGACACGACTCATAGACACACCTTAGGACGAACTGCTCTGATACCACTTTTGTCACGACCCAACTAGAGGGCAATGACGGGCACCCGGAGCTAACCCACCGAGGACCTCTGAGCATACATCTCATAATCATTTCTAGGTAGGCCACAAAGACAACTCATGGGTATCATAATCTGTAAGGGCATAAATCACATGATAAAGACACATCGCTATATCATCATCAATAACTATATCCATAAATATAGGCCAACAAAGCTTCCAAAATATAATACAACAATATGAACTGATAATGATACGGGACTTCTAGTTACACACATCTATCTACGAGCCTCTATATAGAATGCAGGAATCCATGAAGAAGGGGCAGGATTCCACCGTGCCCAAGTATATATATAAAAGAGTAGTACCAATAAGCTACAGCTCCAGAACAACTGGAGCGCTTTTGAAACTCCGCTGATGGAGCTCCTAAGGGTCTGGTCCATCTACCTATCTACCTGTGGACATGAACGCAGCATCCACAGGAAAGGACGTCAGTACGAATAATATACTGAGTATGTAAGGCTTGAATAACAACATAACAGGAGATACAGAACATAACATGAGATAAGGACAACCTGTACATCTGATTGCCTCTTAAGGCGAATATCATGCATGCTTAGCTTTCTTTTAAAAAAACATTTTTCATACATATATAAATAATAGTGATGTGGAACGTGCAACCCGATCCATAAATATTTTATATTGTTGCGGAACGTGTAGCCGGATCCATATATCAAATCATCATTATATACGTTGCCGCAGAACGAACGGCCCGATCCATTTATCCATATATCCCGCGTCCGGGCATCCCGCGTCTGGGACGATATCACAATATGCCAACTGATCAGGTGGTTATGCATATATGACGCCTCGACCTTCTTCCCATATGTACATATATATATATATATATATATATATATATACACGTATATACATATATAGCATATACATATATAATATAAGTAGCATACATGAGAGCCCAAATAAAAGTTACCACTTTACCGGAGTGACGTAAGGTCGGTAACCTCCGATTTATGTTATGGAACAATCATCATGGCTATATCTCACCTTGAAGGAACAATTATCATAAGTTGAGATCAACAATAATTAATAAAATCACGAAAATCATGAAATAAACTCTATAATCTCATAATAGCATCAAAACCATAAGCTTTGGAATCTCTTGAATGGGATCATCATCATCATCATTATCATCATGGACCATATTTATCTTTAGAATCATAGGAAACATCTATCTTTAGCAATAAAAAAAACTTTGAGAATCATGAAATTCTAGCTTTTTGAGAATACGGATAACAATTCTAGCTTTTTGGGAAAAGGATAATATGAAAAACATGTATGGGTTCATAAATATCATGCCTTTAGAAAGAAAGGGACTAGCCTTAACATACCTTGTTGATCCTTAACTACTTAATGCTTATCCTTCCGAACTTGCAAATCTTGATTCAAGATAATTCATACCAAGGTCAAGCCATTGAAACCCTCATAAGATCAAACTAGACTAATAACTGAGCCAACGAAAATCAGACAGCATTTCCCCTATATTATCTACTTCCTCCAAATTCCAAAACAACTCCCAAACATTATTAACAACATCAACCATAACGTAACCAAGATACTACATTACAAACATATACAAATTCGTCTGAAACTTCCTTCGAAAATCAGTCCATAAGCCAACAACATCAACATATCTATCTACGACCTTTATGCCATGCTTTCCTTTACTTTATGCCATTAAAATCCTCAAAAGAAATGACTTAATATCAAACTCAAGATGAAAAACATACCTTATAACTTAAAGAACTTCACCTCACACATTTCACCTTAAAGCTTATCCCCCACAACTTCAATTAGAAGTACGAACAAGCTCCTTCCATAAACTAGTTAAGGATTTTATGGCTTGATCTTCTCTTGATTTGATTTGGAACGGTTTGGAGTGTTGGAGAGAGCTCCTAGCACCTAGAAGGTTCTTTTTGATGAAAATATGAGCCCTAAAGTCGTGGCACTTCTTTGATTCATCGAGATTCGTTATTAATCTTACAAACCCGAGCTTAATTTGATGTAGAAACTCCTAAATTTTGCTATGTTTTGGTGTAAGGATATTGGATGAATGTTGTGGGGGGTTCTAGAAAGGTGTTGAGATGAGAAATGTTGAAAAATGAGGTGATTTAGGTGACTTAAGGGGGTATATATATTGCCCCCCAAACGGGTTTGGGGTGATGGGCCGAAATTGGTTGGCTTTTAAATGATTTCTAGAATTTCCGTGTAGGTTCGCAGGCTCCTGCCAATCCATTTTAAAATGCCCATAACTTCCTACTCCGATGTCATATAGATAAATGGTTTGTTGCATTGGAAACTACACTCGATGAACTTCATTTTAGGCTCTTGAAACTCCTCAAAACTCCTGATATACCAATAGATATATCTCTCTGAAGTTGACCCAAAATTTCTGTCCAAAATTCTGCCAAATTTTCTCAAATTTTCGACAAACTTATTTTCTTTGATTTTCTTGATCCCGGAACCTTTAGACACTTGTTTAACACTTGTTAAGAGTATTCCTGATCCTTATAAGGGTTCTATTACCTCTCTGAGCTTCAGTTAGTTTACTTACAACGCAAGCGACCCGAAAATTTTAGAGGTGTAACATAGGGATAGTGCCCCGGCCTACCCACCAAGTCTGTAAGCACAAAATAAGGACTCCAAAAGACCTACCAACTCCAAACAAGGAAGCTCACCGAATAACTGATGTTACACCCCGTAGTTTCTGTATGTTGAAATTCATTAGGCATTAGCTATTCAAGTGCAGACATCGGAGTTATTGTCAAGAAAATGCAAGATCATAGGTGTTCGTGTTATGATTATAAGAGCCCGAGTTCGCGTAACGGGTTATAGGAGGATTGAAAGACCGGTGAACTAAGGGATTAAGCTTCCGAGGCTTTGAAGGAAAGTTGGGCAAGGTTTGGTACGAAAATTTTATCTAACTGGAAGAAGAATATGTTCTAGTATATTAAGAGTTTTGAAGTGAAACAAAAGTCTAAAATAAACTTCGGGAAGTCTAGTTTCCAACGCAACAAACCGCTCCTCAATAGGACATTGGGGTAAGGAGATATGGACATTACAAGTAAGCCTGGTAGACCAGGAAAATGGTCTGCGCGAACGCGCCAGGGAGTGGCGCGAACGCGCAGAAGGCCAAGGGCCAACACAGCTCGAACGCGCCACTACGAGGCGCGAACGCGCTGAACAAATTTTGAGGCCCGGGCTCAGGATGAAGGTTATATTATAAGAATGTAATAATAACATATAGATATGACATTTGGAGACTATATGGGGTGAATTGGTTTATATGGCCCGTAATGAGAAACCCTCGTTGCTGCACGCCAAGTGGGGACCACACGTTGGAGTTTTATACAGGACATATGAAGAGCCATATGAGTAGCACATGGAGAGTTGAGCAAGTCCTAAGAATGACCCATAAGCCAAATATGACCATAAGCCCTCCCAAAAGATAATTTAAGGAAACATTTTCGGATGATCTGACTTTGTGGGGCCAAAACGATATTATAAGTTTGGAATTTGGAAAAACGCATAGAATGAAAGTTGAAGATAATTGAAAGAGATTTCCAACCATAGGTTGTAGGCCCTCACACAACATCGGGATAAAAAGTTATGACCATTTTACTGAACGAACGCGCAAGCAGTGAAATAAGCCAGCGCGAACGCGCTGACCATTTTCTAGGTCGATGCAACCCGAGCCTAGAAAAGGGGATTTACCCCCCCCCCCTATAAACAGAAACAAAACACCCTCTAAGCTTCCCCAAACCTCTGGAAACTTCCACCAACATCCACCCATCAATTTTCACGCAAATCAAAATATAATTTCCAAATCCCGGTCCAGGCGACGTATGGTTGCAACTACAAAATTATGTATCGAGGTGTTGTGGCTTATGTTCAAGGTAGAGGAGTGAAGATATAGCATTATTATCAAGATAAAGGTATGAATCTCTTGTTATTAACGTTAATCTTGGTTTAATTACGGAGGAGGAGTTATTAAATTGTTGTAAAGTAATTTTGTTGGTGGAAATATGGGACAAGCACCATATGGGATGTTCTATGGAATAATTTGATATGGGAAATGATGTTATTAATTTTGGTATTGTTATTGTGCTTGTTGGTTGTTGAATTGAGAATTCGGGCTAGGCATATAAACGGGGAGAGATCTTTTTGCCCGATTTTGGCAGAATATAGAATATTATGATTTGAAACTTGGAACAAGTGTGCGATAAAGAGGCTAATGTTAATGTAAATCCTCTTAAATGCAGACTTGCACCCTCGTCCCATTCTTTCAAAGGCATGATTCCTATGGTATGATTTCATAAATGCTCCGTAACCTTCTTGTCTTCAAAAGCTAAAATTCCATGGTTCTTAAAGCTTCTCATGATGTCTAGGATAAGAATGATTTTATGATGGTGACAACGATAATGATGATTTTGTGTTTATGATTTCAAAGCGAATATGAGAATGTGGAGCTACTTCTAGATGTTCTCAATTTTATTCACTGATGATGACTCTACCTCTAAAGGCTCCAAGGTATATGTAAAGTTATCCCTTCTTTCTTTTGGCATGAATTACATAAAGTGAGCAAACGACGCGCATACATGACTCCGCTAAACTCTAGTTCTCAGCGGTACTTGACATGACAGTTGTCTTTGATTCTCAAGTGTTGGTTCATTCTAATTATTCTGTTGAGTCTCAGATGATGATTTAGTTTGCATACGGTTGCTCATAATATTCTGCTCGTGCATAACGTTAATATACCATTCACCGAGTCCCGGGCCGGGTATGTATTCGTGCACAGTCTTATTGCATTATTCACCGAGTCCCTCACTAGAGGGCCGGGTACGGTATGTATATGATGATCTCACCGAGTCCCTCACTAGAGGGCCGGGTACGGTATGTATATGATGATCTCACCGAGTCCCTCACTAGAGGGCCGGGTACGGTATGTATATGATTATTTTACCGAGTCCCTCACTAGAGGGCTGGGTACGGTATGTATATGATGATTTCACCGAGTCCCTCACTAGAGGGTCGGGTACGGTATGTATATGATGATTTCACCGAGTCCCTCACTCGTAGGCCGGTACGGTATATTATATATGTATGCAAGACTCATCTTATAAGGCACAGATGCATTGGTATCTTTGGTTATCATACTCGTCTCCTGTCAACTTTTTGCTCAGTCATGATCTTCTTTATTGTACTTCATGCCTTACATACTCAGTACAATGCTCGTACTGACGTCCCTTCTTGTGGACGCTGCGTTTCATGCCACGCAGGTGTATACAGCTGAGTAGAGGATATTGCTAGAAGATGTTCCAGCTGGATTGGCGAGCTCCATTTCCTTCCGGAGTGTTGCCGAGTCAGAGTATCTATGTTATGGTATCTTGATTGATGTTAGTGTCACACCCCGATCTCACTAGGGTGTGATGGGCACCCGACCCCGTAACCGGAGCCGAGCGAACCCACTGACTCTTCTACATACTAGTTTTTTTTTTTTTAAACTCTACATCAAGTATACATCACAAGGCTGCTGAAATATTCCTTTGTTGCTTTCGAACCAATCAAAATATACATCTATACAGAACTTATATCGTAGTACAAACTGACTCCTAAAACCCACGACTCGTCGCAAAGTCTCTAACTTGGACATGATATCATAGCATAGGGCTCTTGACTCGGCAATCCTCCGAGCAAATGGAGATGCCAACTCGCGTTGGAACATCGTCTATGATAGCGTCGATCATCCGGGTGTACCGCGCGGCATGAAACGCGGCCCCCGAAGAAGAGGGGGTCGGTACGAGCAATGTACCGAGTATGTAAGGCGAGGCACGGCAACATAGTAAAAGATATAAGCATGAATAATAACAAGATTCCATGTCGTGAGGTAAAGGGATAACCTGTACATGGGGACGGTGTCGGCATAGAAACATAGAATATATATTGTAGGATAACCGAGTAACCTGTGCATATAAGGACCCCATAGGGGCGGATGCCATGCATGCTTGTTTTTCCTTTTTAGAAGAAGAACATTCCTTTTCATAGGCATAGCAAGTAGAATTTATATCGTATCATAATGTATCATAGCATAGCATAGTATATCATAGTATCATAGCATAGCATAGTATATCATAGTACCGAATATATCGGCCTGCCCACATAGTATAATTCCCGCGTCCGGCATCCCGCGTCCGGGATGATATCAAGTCAAGTACGGATACATGCACCGTGAGTATAGCCCGGCGCTCATAGCGCTCCGCTCTTTTTCGCTTTTCCCCAAATACATTTTTATACATATATATATATATATATACCATAGCATGCGGTGGGAGCCCAAGAGAAATCGGTACTTATCGGAGTGACGTAAGGTCGGAACCCTCCGATCGCTTTATGGAGTAATCATGGCCGCTTTGTCTCACCTTGAAGGGACGATAATTATAAGGCGAGACTATCAACATAGAACATGTCATAGCATATCGGGTTATAGACATAGCATAGCTGACATCATCGTAGTCATCATAGAATCATGGCCATCATAGGATCATAGTCATCGTAGAATCATAGGCATCATAGTCATCATAGGAACATAGTCGTCGTAGGATCTTAGACATTATAGATCCATGGTCGTCATAGGATCATAGTCATTGTTTAGATCATAAAAATTGGCAATATTGTAAAACTTAGTTTTTAAAGAAAAATGTATATTTTGAAAAACACTTGTAAACTTTTAGTAAAGAAAGAAAATATTGCGAAGCTTAGTTTTTAAAGAAAAATGTATGTTTTGGAAAACACTTGCAATCTTTTAGTAAAGAAGATCATACCTTGGGGTCGAGGGTTTAGTTAAAAACAACTCTTATTTAATAGTCGAAAAGATGTCCAAAAGTTTCCTTAAATTATAGAATGAAAATAAGCTAAATGGAACAATAGGAGAGAATTCGGGAATAGTGGGCCCACCTCGAGTCAAACGAGGCGGCGTATCAAATTTACGTATATTACGAGTTCATGGCGTCACTTGGGAGGGTCTTAGAGTAATCGAGTCTTATTTGGGTAAGTTACGGATGTTAAAGAAGTTTTTCCGACATTTCGCGCAAGTTCTAATTCAATTCTACCGAATGAATAGTAACTATTTTCAATCTTAGATTCCGAGAAAAGGAATGATCCCGGGACATGTGGTCGACTTAGTACGTCTAAGACATGCCATAGAAAGAAGGGTGGAGCCTTACATACCTTTTCCGCTTCTTATGCTTCTCCAAATTCGAGCTCCAAATCCGCCAAAAATCTACAAATGGTCGCATTTACCAAATCTTGGTTAGAAGCCTTTAGTGATTGAATCTTAAGGTACACTTGCCTACCGAAATTTCGGCGCATTTCCCCGTAAATACACCATCCCGAGAATATGGCTCGGCCCAATTTAACAATAGCAACCCGAGAATGGAACTCGGCCACAATATCAACAACAAAACCAACAATAGCATCTCCAAATATATTCTAACATTAACAAGTCATGTCCACATATTTCGACTACATTCCAACCACATACTTTCAAGCTAACATCAATGCTCGCATGTTCAAGTATTAATCCGAGACCACTTAAACAAGTTTCAAGAACACGTCAAGAAATCTCTACTATACTCAAACAATCCAAACAACCTACCATAGTACCCAAATCTTCTAAATACCATAAGGACACCAACAATACCTTTATCTCTTTCAAATTCATAAATTATGTCAATAATCCACATGTTTACAACATTATTTCCATAAACTCAAGAAATCACATTAACGTCACGTTAATTCTCCAAGTCAGCCCGCAACACTACAACCTTAACATGAATCATCAAACATTCATTTCCATCACATAATCAACAATTAAACACTAAATAGAACTTGTTCATCATGCCTTCACCAACAACATGTACACGGCCACACCATACAACACCATAACTTCATGAGTTTCATGCATTCCTTTACATTACAACATGCACAACCATTCATAATACAATCATCCAACAAGCTAAATAAATTAGTTTTCCACTTCTATGCCAAACTACATACACACGGCCATACAACACCACACCACAATCTTATGAACTTTATTCCTTTCTACACATCACAACATGCATAACACCTATAAAACATGCAAGAAAGATTGAACCTTACCTTGTTCCTCCACTTCTACCTTTCTCGGCCAAGACTTCCTTTGCAAGACGGATGGTTTTCTTGTTCCAACAACCACCCTATGTTGACAAGGACCCTCCATTTAGTAGGAAAACATGAAGAGAAAAATTCTCCAAGACCAAACTCAAGGGGCTGGTTTCGGCCAGCCCCTGTCCGTTGCACTCTCTCTCCCTTTTCTTTCTTTTTCCTTTCTTTCTCTTGACTTTTCTAGAACTAAAATGGCAAGTTGTCTTGCCTTTCAAGCCTCTCACATATATATATATGTATATGGCTGGTCACATGACCGGCCATGCCCTTTTTTTTTTCCAAAACTTTCTAGAGTTTTCTTTTTTTTTTTTTTTCCCCTCCAAGTTTCAAGAATTTTCCAAGTCATCCAAGATGACTAATTAATTGGGCTTGGTCCATAATCCAAATTGGGCCTAGTCACCCCTTGCCCACACACACACACACCCAACTTCACAAATATATAATGTACACTTGTGCCATTTCATGAAATTGTCTTCCAACTTTTGGCCTCCAATTCTTCCTTATTCCGAATTTATCCTTAACGCTCCATTCCAATACAATTCATAAACGACTTACGTCTTAAAACAACGTCGAAAAATAATCTTGTCCTTAACCTCCCGCGATTGTCTTAAAATATTCCGACGTACAAAATGCGGGATGTAACAGTTAGAGACTTTGCAGAAAGAGTCATGTATATGGCATGTCAGTCTTGTAAGCGGCTCTACAAGCCGATGTATCATTATGCATTATGTTACAAATCTCATATGATTACGACCTCATTTTACCTGATTTGAGAACGACGAAAAGAATGTTTTGAAAAGCTTTCATTATTCATTTCATTTCGTGATTTAAGAGTCCTTTAAAGAGATTATGAACATAACGAGAATCGGCGGGGTTCCATTTCGCTCCGAGTAAGGGGTCGTTTGGTGCCCATCATGCCCTATCGATCGGGGTATGACAAAGTGGTATCGAGTTGTTCGTCCTAGGGGTTGTACGCAAAGTTGTGTCCGCTATAGAGTCACACCCCGTTTATGGTGTGAAGCGCGCCACATTTATAAACAGGAGGCTACGGGGCATCTAGGGTGGTTAATCTTCTTTCACATCTAAGATCGTGCGATAGAGCCAAGTCATAGGAAATGAGATTACTTATACTAACCTTTGATCTCAGCAGAAGCACAGTATCGACGGGAGAAGGTGAGTGATGATATAGGAAGTCACAGAGGTAAGTCACTTCGTTGAGGCTACGTTCTCAGAATATATATATATATGATAATGGATCGGTTGACATAGAGGTAAGTCAGTGTGAGTACAAGTAGAGGAATTGATTACATATATCTCCTGATGATGAGTTTAGTCATAAGTTTGTGAACTGGACAATTAAATGAATCAATACAAAGGTAAGCAATGGCACGAAGGATGTGTGTCGGGTAAGGTAAGAATATTGCATGTATGATTGAGATGTAAAGATGAAGAATGAAAAGGGAAGGTAAACAAGAAGAAGATAACATAGTAGATCGCTAAAGGATCGGGTACATCCCGAGGTGTGATATATGAGGTAAGTTTTGATATCTTTGTTCTTTTACCGAAATTGGGAGCCCTGGGTGGCTAGGATATGTCGTGTATATATATATATATATATATATATATATATATATATATATATATACCCTTTGAGGCATTCTTGGTATTTCATGGCGTATGCGTGTTTTGGATAGTAAGAATTATAAAGGAGACTCTGAATAGGAATTTTTCAAAATCAGGTCATTTGGTTAGGTACACCTAACAGGAAAAAGCGTGAAAAGTAAATATCGTAAATAGATAATAAGGGGGATGTGTTGCTTTAGAGGAGTTGTGGATATGGCATGGCCTGAAGAATGATCTGTGAGGAAGGTGAATTATACGAAGAGAAGGTTATTATGACAAATTCAAAGATATTAAAGTATCGAAAGGATTATGGGATTAGTTATACATTTAAGTCAAGTTAAAGAGCATTATCGCATCTAGATACGGCCTAATCTTGACATATTATAGATGTCCAAGCTATGGAGATAGTTGTATACAAGTTGGATCGAGGGGAATAGTAGAGTTGCGTTAATAAGGCGACATATCACGACCATAACCCATCGTAGGACCCTCCCGTGACTACCCCCGAGGCGGGCACCCAAACCCAATCATTAGTCCAAATCATACACAAATAACTTATACGCACGCAAATGTCAAAACTTTTCTTTTTTCCCTCCAAGTTTAGGTTTATATCAATTCGTTTCAAACGCATCTCAAACACAAACATATATATATCGAGGCTTTGGCAAGGCTATCAAATGGCGCGACGGCCCAAAAACATATACAAAAGCAAGCCGACAAGACAATGCGGCGAATAGGATCGCCCACAACATATATAACATACAAACACACACGTACGGGATAGGCCTAACCCACATATATGTCTACGGACCTCTAAACGGTCCAATGAATCATATGACGGGATATGGCCCCACCGTACCCCCCCCGAACAAACAAATACATGTGCCACGAACGAATATGTACCAAAAGGGCGGAGCTCCGGAAATAAGGAGCATCTCCAAGACCGCCGATGGGAATCCTAAGCCGGCGGATCACCAATATATCGATATGGATCGCACCGCGGCATGAAACGCAGCCCCCGAAGAGAGGGGGGTCCGATCGAAATATGTACGAAGGATGTGTGTCGATCGGTATGTAATCATGAAGAATGGAATACCATAAACAAAATCGTACTGCAACGAGGAGGATAAAAAAATATCATAATACCCAGAAAATCATAACACTTGCCTTTGAAACATAAATCATACGTATCCATTGCATATACAGTTACATCACGGGACTGAGAAACGAGTCGTTAAATCATCTCGTACACATGCATAGATATAACGTGCCCCGGCCCTCTAGTGAGAGGCGCGATAAGTAAAGCCATACGGGGATACATATACATATGTCACGACCCAACTAGGGGCCGTGACGGGAACCCGATACTTGTACCGAGCACCCCTTATCTCGCATCCTATTCTCATTATCAAGTAGGCCGTAGGAGCTGTGCCAAATTTTTTTTTCTTTTTGTTATAGAACATTTACATTAGCAGCGTCATCATAAACATAGACTAGTAAACTTTGCTATCCCGTTATACAGCAATACGACCAATCCAAGATACAAACATCTAATCGTACACATCTCGCCTACGAGCCTCTAATCATAGTACACATATGAGAGGCGGCGATAAGAAAGGGCCGAGCGTGTCGTGCCCGCATATATATACACAAAATAGTACCTAAAGGAATGAGGCTCCGAACAACCGAGCACCGCATCCAAAGTGTCGTACACCGGCGAGGCTTTTAAGAACCAAAACCGTCTGGCGGTCCGCCGACTCCGCGTGGCATGAAACGCAGCGTCCACAAGAAGCGGACGCGCACGAATAATGTACCGAGTATGTAAGGCATAAATGATAACATAGTAAATGAATATAGAGTATAAGTCATAACAGAATAGATATACAGAGCTTATCCTGGTGTAGAAGTAACCTGTACATGTGTATGCCCTGTAGGCAGATACCACGCAAGCTTAGCCCATTTTTCAGAACACGGTGTCCCGTATCCCCGTATACGAAAATACGCACATTTCAAGTGAAACGTATTTCTTTCTTACATTAACAGTACGCCGAATACATCAGCTCTCCCACCCCCCCCAACAAGTCTGTCCCAATACAACATGTCATATATATATACATCGTATATACAGACACCGCGTACGGCTCTCCCATATCCCGCGTCCGGCATCCCGCGTCCGGATGATAAGCCACCGAATCGGTGGACACGGCTGTGCCCTTTCCCCCTTCCCATATACATATACATTTACATATTCACATTCATATACATATACATATACATATCCGTGCACCTATACATGTATCATAAGGCGAGGTTACCAATGAAAAGTATCATTATGAGAAAGCATCAAATAGGGTCATAAGGTATAGTTTCATTTACTTAGAACCTTTATGGCGTTCATTCCTTACAATAGAGTTAAGATATTAAGAAATCGTTTAACGTTCCCATGTTCTCATTTTTATAGCAAAACACATCGTCAACATATCTATCATAGACATTTACCCATGTTCAACCCCATCGTTATCATTATAAGATCATGTTCTTCACCTTAGTTAAAGAATCATGGACATATGTTCTTTTCTTAGCATTATCGTTGTCACGGTCATCATAGACATATTTACATTAAGGTAGTGTTGTACCTATCGCTTGATAATCGGGACAAGGATCAAAAGTTTCCTTAGGATTTTATTCCAAAACAAGTCAAACAAAGCAATAGGGAAAATCCGGGAACAATGGGCCCACCTCAAAGTTAAATGAGGCGGCGCACACAATTTACGTATAATGCGTTTCACGACGTTACTTAGAGAGTTTTAGAATGATCGGATCTCATTTATGCAAGTTCTAAAGGTCTAAGAAGTCTTTCCAACATTTTGCACCATTTCTAGTTCAATTCCACTGAATGAATAGTAGCGAATTTCAACCTTGGATTTCGAGAAAAGGAATGGTCCCCGAGGCCCGTGTCCAACTTAGTACGTCTAAGACATGCCATAGAAAGAAGAATGAAGCCTTACATACCTCTTTCCGCTTCTTGTGCTATTCCGAATTCAAGCTGCAAATCCGCCAGAATCTGTAATTTGGTCACATTTACCCAAACTTTCATTAGGGTATTTAGAGTTGGGTTCTCAAAGTAACACTTGGCTACCGAAATTTCGGCAGCACTTCCTTTGTAAATATACCATCCTCAACATTCAACCTAGCCAAATTTTAACCAATGACAATCCGGGAATTCAAACCCGGCCAAACTATTAACAACAATATCGATTATTCATACTAACAATTCCAATAACCAACTCAAAATATACTCTAACAATTTCATCAACATATCATTTCCTTCAAGACCTTCCAACTCCAATGAAAACAATAACAACCTTATAATATATTTTCCGACAACACCATACCAATATCATTGTCTATCATACATGTAAGAACATAATATTTAATTTACATAACTTCAATCACAAACCTCCAACTTCTACCATTTCACAAAAAATTACTAAGCTCTTATTAGCAATATAAAATCCACACAACAACAACCAATATACTAACTAAAATTAACTCATTTTTCCTCCATACTTCAACAATTATACACGGCCACCTTCCTACACACACACAACTATAACCTCTCCAAAATCATTCAACGTCCATTATCAACATAGTATTTACAACAACAACAACCAAACACTAAACAAAATAATTGCAATATGATTCCTACACATATTTTCACATGCACGGCCACATACCATATTTCTCTCTTTCATGAATTTCATCCATTTTCTTACACCCTACACATGCAAAATCATCCATAACATGCACGAAAGAATCAAACCTTACCTTTCCTTCAATCCTCCACTTAGTTAGAGATTTCAACTCATATGAATATATGTTCTTCTTGCTCCAAAGACCACTCCACCTTGCTAGGGGCCCTTGAATTAGTAGGAAATGATTTTTAAAGAATTGTTGCAAATTTTCTTGGAAATTTTCTCTATGGCCGAATGGCCTATGGAGTTTGCTCCTTCTTTTCTCTCTTCTCCAACTCTTGAAATTTCTATAGATTTTTGGTGCAAAAGATGACTTAGTCATCTATTTAGTTGGAAAATTAAGTCTCCACATGGGCCTAGCCCATGCCATGGCCGGTTGGGCCCCTAATTTCCAAAAAAAATTCAAGCCCAATTATCTTTGGCTAGTTCTTGTGATTCATGAAAACAAATTTTTTTCCAATTTCCAAATTTGCCCTTCGTCTTTCTCCATATTTTCACAGGTCATATTGCGACTTTTCCTTTTATGCCCTTGACCTTTCTTAAAATTTCCGCTTCTAAATTCTTCATAAGCCATTCATATGCCTAACAAGGTAAAAATATAGCCTTGCTTGTTGTCCTCCCGCAATTGTCTTGAACTACCCGATGGCTCAAAAATGCGGGATATAACAACATATAACATGCCCCGGCCCCTTAATGAGGGACGCGGTAAGTAAAATCATCATATCATATACATATAACGTGCCCCGGCCCTCTAGTGAGGGACGCGGTGAATGAAGTCATCATATGCCATCCTGGCCACCTCCCCATATCATCATATCATAATCATATCATATAACATTCCCCGGCCCTCTAGTGAGGGGCGCGGTGAATCATACTGCAAAATCGTGCACGAATACATGCCTTGGCCCGGGACGCAGTGGAAGAGATCATAATAGCTCGCACGAGCAGAGTAGTGAGAAACCATATACACCAATCATCATCACAGACTCAACAACATAATCAAACGAAATTTCATTTTAAAGCTAAATAACATTCAAGTCAAGTTCCTTCCGAAAATCATTCGAGAACATATCAAGTAGTACTTTAGAAATTGTAGGTACGTGTCAAGAATCATATGACATACTTGTGAGAACCAAAAACATAGTCGTCATTACAAACTTAATAAAATAGTCTAAGCGAACTATTGTTTCCCAAAACCAAGACAATAGTCAAATCGAGTTTTCTTTAGAATACTACTCGGGAACATATTAATCCGAACTTCCGAAACCACGTTCTTATTCATCGTAATCATATACATAAGATCATTATTATAATCTCAAAAGGTAAGTAACATGATCGTACTTGCAATCATGATAGTAGTCGTATCACATTCTTTCAAAGTCGTCAGAAGTGCATAAGAAAAAGTCGCGGGACCCACGAACGGGTGTCGACCCGAGCCGGGCCCGCCTATGGAAATCATAGTCATCATACATCATGGAATCATTTTTGAGCATATCGAAGCGATCCGGTTCTGTCTGTGAAAGTTACGGACTTTCGTAGTTTTCTTTTAATCATTTAGGAACAAAATTCTTTTAAAAACCAAACTTTTTATACAACTTTTTAAACTTAGCCATACAAAAGACATACGGGTCAATATTTCATCATATGAAACATACGAAGACTAAAAACAAATAAGAATCATAGACATGGTCGGATCGCGAGAGTAGAATTTCCTCGAGGCTTGTATCATAGCCTAATTACGACTAAGGCATGCCAAAGACGGAAGGGTTGCGCTTTACATACCTCAAAAGCTTCCAAAGCTACTCCAAACTCAAGCTAACCACGACCTACGCCTCGGGCTCCCCAAGGTCTACAAACGAATCATAATGTGCCAAACATTAGCTATAGACAATTTGGGCATTTAATTTCAATTTAGCCCTTAATTCTACGAAATTTAAGATTTCCCCCGTAAATAGGCCACCCCGAGAATTTAACTCGCCAAAATCAACAACAAAAACCAACCTAGCAACATTTATAACCAATCCGAAAGGCAATATAACATTAACAACTCTCTTTTACATCATTCAACAACTTCCAACATATTCAATTCAATGGCTTATGTTCAAGCCAATATCAACGCTTTTACATTCAATTAACAACCCGAATCCATACCAACATCAATTAAGAACATTTCAAACAATTTATACAATATTTCCAACAATTCAACAAGGCTCCAATTTGCCCAAAACCTGCCCCCCAAACCCGAGACACACTATAACATACTTCTCATTTCCAAATCATGATTTGCACCAACAATTCACATTCTAACAATATCATTCTCATAAATATACAAATTACATCAATTACACAATAGCCTCCAAATCAGTCCGCAACAATTACAACATCAATTTGAGTCATTCAACATTCATTTCCAACATAGAATTCATAGCGACGACGATTAAAACACTAAACGACATTAATGCGTTCTTTGTCATAATCCATGATCATTTTCGGCCAACACACAACATATATACATATGGATAATTCTCATTCATTCTTCACCCTACAATGATCATAACATACTAACTAGACCTTAATTCATCACTCCAACATAACACAACACACACACACTTCACACGCCCAACCCTCATACATATGGCCTCAACTTCAACATACTTTATTTCATGATTTTCATCCATATTAACATACTACAACATACATACAACCTTTATAACACATAAAACATATTCAATTCTTGCCTTTCCTCTTCAATTCCACAATAGGCTAGGGTTTCCAAAGATGAAAACTAGCGGGATGATCGCTCCAACGACACTTCCACGCTACTTAGGGACCTCAAAATAGTGGTTTAGCACCAAAGAAATAATTTTAGGATGACAAGAATTGGAGTTGGTTTTTGTGCTCCTTGGCCGAGAACCCTCTTGTGGGTGTTCTTCAACTTCTTATTTTTTTTGCTAAGTGTAGAATGATAAAAAGCTCTCACATGAGTTGCACAAGTGTCCATGGCCCACACACATGTGTTGGACCAATTAAAATTATCCACAAAGTGTGTGGGACCAATTCAAGACACATGGCTAACATGGCCAATTTTCATGAATTTCATACTTCCAAAAATTCCACTTTTGGTCCCAATTTTTCTCAAATGTTCCATGCCAACAATTTCATGAACAACTTATGTCTCAAAACAAAATCGAAGGTCAAAAATCCCGACTTTGTATCCCGAAATAGTTTTATCTTTAACTTATCATAATTAACCCGGATTTTCCCAATGTACGAAAATGCGGGATATAACATGCTTCCCCCCTTTAGAACATTCGTCCTCAAATGTTAAACTGACCTTACGGGTCATACAAACAACTTGGGGGAGTTTCCTTTTCAACTATCACAACAATTCATTTATTGATCAACAATTTATCAAACAACATAGTCAAGTAAAAAATTTGGATTACCTGTAGGCTCTGAAAATAAGTGAGGATACTTCTTTTTCATCTGTTCCTCAGCTTCCCCCTTTTAGGGGTGTGCTTATATTATTACCTGATCATTTGCCTTAGTCCACATTTGCCATTCCAAGTAGGCAGTACTTTGATCCCGACGTTCTGATTCCCTGATCTTCCATCTACTCACTTTCTTCCCCTTTTCAACATATCATTGCATTCGAATTGCCCAAACTTGACTTGTAATAACCACAGCATCAGCTTGCCTTATAATATTTGTGCCATCTATGCACTGTTGCTCACTTGAGCTTCGTCACTCTGTCCAATTAATGCCTTCCCTATACCGCCACGTTGGTTGTCAGAATACACATATCCGCTAATAAAACCAGGTATGAGACATTACACACATACGCAGACATACAGTCGCTATCGTCTCGCTTACAAAATATTTCCAACACTGTTCGAACTCACCCCAATTCCAAAATCGTGATACATCTTCTTCCTCTTTACCGGTCTAATCTGCCTCATTCCACGTGACCACTTAAGGTTCCGACCACTCAAAGACATTCTAACTTCCTTTGGATTATTCTAGCTTCTCATTGCCTCTTTTCGTCCGAATTTGTAAGATTTTCGAAAAACTTCCCAGGGGGGTCACCCATCCCAATATTTCTCTCACTCTAGCACGCTTAACCTCGGAATTCTGATGAAATACGGTGCTTTAATATTAGTCTGATAGCGTTCAGGTCACCACATGACCTTCAACACACAATCTGGAGTAAATTGAAGTCTTAACAGTTTTCAAAACGTTCTCACAACACAATTACCGTTTTACCCTTCTCGATCCCCCGCGTTCACCTTTCACTTACGAATACGATTACCTTCCGTCCTCGACTTCCAGATTCACTATAATGGCAAACATACCTTAATCGTCTTAATTTATGAATACTCGGTTATCGGTCCTTAAATTTCTGCTTACGGCTATTAAATATAAACCATACAGCAATATACATACATAACAACATACATCTCAGTAAGGATTCATATACCTGTAGCCGCATCTGGTGACGCTCCTTGCTCCTGTCTATCGGCCAACGCATATAGGCGGTTCGAAGGACCGCTAAAACTGGACGCTCCACCACGGCCTCTACCACGGCCTGCTGGTGCCGGCATACCCTGCCCCGTAGGGCGCATAGCTGCAGAAGAGGACGAACCAGCAACCGACCCGGTGGGCCGAGCTGTCCCGCCCGAACCACCTCTGTATGGGCACTCTCTCATAACATGGCCTTGACGGCCGCAAGTGAAACAAGCGCCTGTAACGCGACGGCATTCTCCTAAATGGTGCCTGCCGCACTGAGGACACTGTGGCATAAACGGCCTCGTCTGGCTCGAGCCTCCGTCCGACTGCAAACTCGTAGCCCTAAAGCTCTGACCAGCTCCTGAATAACCTGCACTCTCTGATCTCCTACCGGCAAACTGTGGAGGTGTACTCCGTGCTGGCTGGGGAGGGTATCTGCTCCGTCACGTCGCTCGCCGAGGCTGTTCGCTTCTCGGGACTCCCTGCATCACCCGTACGATCTAGCCCTCGGGGCCGGCCCCTATCATCAACCCTATCAGCCGGCGCCCCTCGCGTCCGTCCTCCATGCCCCGGCATGGGCCCGTATACGGCAATATCCATACCGGGCCGGGCCGCCAACACCAAGCACTGGCCAACAGCATCGGTCCAGCCCCACTATATATCGGTGCATCCGGTTAGTCATGTCGACGACTCCATATAGGCGCATATCTCGCCAGCCGAATCGAACTCTAAACCGTACTCCCGAATCGGCCTCGCCCTCTCGCTTAATAGCAGAATCGTCCACCCGGCTCGCCTCACCTCCGGGAGGCAGAAAAATGGGCCGGGGAAAGCCTCAAAACTCGCCCCATACGGCCGAGGGCACCCTCGCCTCTGGACAAAGCATCCACGACTCGTACCAATTAGTCGCACATCGTGCAACCGGTATGACGCCATCTCAACCGACTCGTCTCGGAAGCACTAATCAATCGCGTGGTACGCCGCATCTATCGGACGAACTCACGAGGTCTCTCGGGGCTTTGACCCGAAAAACTCTGGTGGGCCACAAAGTAGAAAATCACGGGCCCTCTGACTATCACGCCTGTCTACACGATCATCATGTCTGTGGGCCTGCCCTGCTACCAATCGAGTCAACAACTGGACTGCCTCTCGCAGGGTCCCATCATCCGCCCCTAGTGGGCCGGAGGCACAATCCGGCTCGGACCCGGCACGGCCCTAGTAGCTATCCGGGCTCGGGCTGTCTCACTCGCCGCTCAGACTTGCCCTTCGGGGTACCCGTGGCATTCCTCGGAGGCATCGCTTCGAAACATAGCATTTCGTTGGCAGGCGCGAGTCGACCTGATAACACAGCTCTATCGCACGATCTAAGATCAGAAGGAAGGATAACATCCTAAATGTCTTGTAGCCTCTTGTTTATAGATGTGGTGCACAACACACCGATAAACAAGACTCTACTAGACACGGTCTGTAGACATTCCGAGGACAAACTGCTCTGATACCACTTCTGTCACGACCCAGCCCCGTAGGCCGTGACTAGTGCCCGAGCTGGGCACCCAAACCCAATCATTAGTCCAAATCATACACAAATAACTTATACGGACGCAAATGTCAAACACTGTTTCAGTTTATATCAAGCTGTTTCAAACGCATCTCAAACACAAACATATATATATCAGAAGCCGGCAAGGCTATCAAATGGCGCGACGGCCCAAAACATATACAAAAGCAAGCCGACAAGGCTGCTACGGCGAATAGGATCGCCCAGAACATATAACATACAAACACACCTGTACAGGATAGGCCTAACCCACATATATGTCTACAGACCTCTAAACCGACCAACAGAATCATATGACGGGACAGGGCCCCGCCGTACCCCTGAACAAACAAATACATGTGCCACGAACGAATATGTACCAAAAGGTGGGCTCGAAATAAGGAGCACTCCAAGACCGACGATGGGAATCCTAAGCCGGCGGATCACCAAAATCAGACCGTACCGCAGGCGCGGCATGAAACGCCAGCCCCCCGAAGAGAGGGGGTCAGTACGAAATATGTACTGAGTATGTAAAACATGGAATACCATAAACAAAATCGTACTACAACGAGGAGGACAAAAAAATAGCATAATACCCAGAAAATCATAACACTTGCCTTTGAAACATAAATCATACGTATCCATTTCATATATAGCTCATCACGGTCGAGAAACAGAGTCAGAAATCATCTCGTACACATGCATAGATATAACGTGCCCCGGCCCTCTAGTGAGAGGCGCGGTAAGTAAAGCCATCAGATACATATACATATAACATGCCCCGGCCCCTTAATGAGGGACGCGGTAAGTAAAATCATCATATCATATACATATAACGTGCCCCGGCCCTCTAGTGAGGGACGCGGTGAATGAAGTCATCATATGCCATCCTGGCCACCTCCCCATATCATCATATCATAATCATATCATATAACATGCCCCGCTCTCTAGTGAGGGGCGCGGTGAATGATCGCAAAATCGTGCACAAATACATGCCCTGGCCCGGACGCGGTGAAAGAGATCATAATAGCTCGCACGAGCGAGTAGTGAGAAACCATATACACCAATCATCATCACGACTCAACAACATAATCAAACGAAATTTCATTTTTAAAAGCTAAATAACATTCAAGTCAAGTTCCTTCCGAAAATCATTCGAGAACATATCAAGTAGTACTTTAGAAATTGTAGGTACGTGTCAAGAATCATATGACATACTTGTGGGAACCAAAAACATAGTCGTCATTAAAAACTTAATAAAATAGTCTAAGCGAACTATTGTTTCCCAAAACCAAGACAATAGTCAAATCGAGTTTTCTTTAGAATACTACTCGGGAACATATTAATCCGAACTTCCGAAACCACAGCTATTCATCAGAATCATATACATAAGATCATTATTATAATCTCAAAAGGTAAGTAACATGATCGTACTTGCAATCGGGATAGTAGTCGTATCATATTCTTTCAAAGTCGTCAGAAGTGCATAAGAAAAAGTCGCGGGACCCAAGAACGGGTGTCGACCCGAGCCGGGCCCGCCTATGGAAATCATATTCATCATACATCATGGAATCATTTTTGAGCATATCGAAGCGATCCGGTTCTGTCTGTGAAAGTTACGGACTTTCGTAGTTTTCGGAATCATTTAGGAACAAAATTCTTTTAAAAAAAACCAAACTTTTTATACAACTTTTTAAACTTAGCCATACAAAAGACATACGGGTCAATATTTCATCATATGAAACATACGAAGACTAAAAACAAATAAGAATCACAGACATGGTCGGATCGCGAGAGTAGAATTTCCTCGAGGCTCGTATCATAGCCTAATTACGACTAAGGCATGCCAAAAGAAGGAAGGGTTGCTCTTTACATACCTCAAACGCTTCCAAAGCTACTCCAAACTCAAGCTAACCACGACCTACGCCTCGGGCTCCCCAAGGTCTACAAACGAATCATAATGTGCCAAACATTAGCTATAGATAATTTGGGCATTTAATTCCAATTTAGCCCTTAATTCTACAGAAATTTGGGCAGCATTTCCCCAGAATAGGCCACCCGAGAATTTAACTCGGCCAAAATCAACAACAACAACAACAACAACAACCAACCTATCAACATATAACCAATCCGAAAGGCAATATAACATTAACAACTCTCTTTTACATCATTCAACAACTTCCAACATATTCAATTCAATGGCTTATGTTCAAGCCAATATCAACGCTTTTACATTCAATTAACAACCCGAATCCATACCAACATCATTTAAGAACATTTCAAACAATTTATACAATATTTCCAACAATCCAACAAGGCTCCAATTTGCCCAAAACTGTCCCCCAAACCCGAGACACACTATAACATACTTCTCCTTTTCAAATCATGATTTGCACCAACAATTCACATTCTAACAATATCATTCTCATAAATATACAAATTACATCAATTGCACAATAGCCTCCAAATCAGTCCGCAACAATTACAACATCAATTTGAGTCATTCAACATTCATTTCCAACATAGAATTCATAGCGACGACGACTAAAACACTAAACGACATTAATGCGTTCTTTGTCATAATCCATGATCATTTTCGGCCAACACACAACATATATACATATGGATAATTCTCATTCATTCTTCACCCTACAATGATCATAACATACTAACTAGACCTTAATTCATCATTCCAACATAACACAACACACACACACTTCACACGCCCAACCCTCATACATATGGCCTCAACTTCAACATACTTTATTTCATGATTTTCATCCATACTAACATACTACAACATACATACAACCTTTATAACACATAAAACATATTCAATTCTTACCTTTCCTCTTCAATTCCACAATAGGCTAGGGTTTCCAAAGATGAAAACTAGCGGGTTGATCGCTCCAACGACACTTCCACGCTACTTAGGGACCTCAAAAAATAGTGGTTTAGCACCAAAGAAATAATTTTAGGATGACAAAAATTGGAGTTGGTTTTGTGCTCCTTGGCCGAGAACCCTTTGTGGGTGTTCTTCAACTTCTTATTTTTTTCCTAAGTGTAGAATGATAAAGATGACTTAGAAGTCATCTTTTAAGCTCTCACATGAGTTGCACAAGTGTCCATGGCCCACACACATGTGTTGGACCAATTAAAATTGTCCACAAGTGTGTGGGACCAATTCAAGACACATGGCTAACATGGCCAATTTTCATGAATTTCATACTTCCAAAAATTCCACTTTTGGTCCCAATTATTCTCAAATGTTCCATGCCAACAATTTCATGAACAACTTATGTCTCAAAATAAAATCGAAGGTCAAAAATCCCGACTTTGTATCCCGAAATAGTTTTGTCCTTAACTTATCATAATTAACCCGGATTGTCCCAATGTACAAAAATGCGGGATATAACAGATACAATATGAAGGGACTACGCGAAGAGTTGAGGCCAAAGTTAGGATGATAAGCGAAGGACATACACCTATCATATTACAGATGAATTGAGGGAACGTGCAAGGCAACTCAAGTTAGAATGTTAAGGAAGGATAAGAGTGAAAGGACATAAGGCAAGCTATGAAAGTATCGTTGGGTTAAGCTAAATAGAACATAACGAAAGTGAGATCTGAAGAAGACCAAGGACAGAACTAGAGTGCAAAAGAAAAGGAAGCATTAAAGATAACCAAAAGTGCAAGGAAAGAGGAAGGTAAGGATGATTACACGGAGTGGTATTTATGGCAAAGAGAAATACCAGAGAAAATTGGGAAGATTGGTAGTACTAAAATACGATTTAAAAAGAGAAAGGTTAACTATAATGGAGTGTGATACGAAAGTATCGATTGGGATGGGTAACCACAACTGAAATACGATGAGTCTATAAGTAAAATGAAGTAACAGCATGACAGAGACAGGGGCATAGAATACGAAGGTTTGTAGCGAGTGTGAATAACTTGGTAAGACTGTCACGACCCAACCCCGTAGGCCGTGACTAGTGCCCGAATTGGGCACCCAAACACAATCACAACTCTGAGTCGCAAGCAGATGGTTTATACAGACACAAATATCAAACGGCCGTCTCGTATTATATCATACTGTCTCGGACAAATCTCAAACACAACCGAATATATCAAAGCCGGCAGGCTATCAAATGCGCATCGGCCCAAAACATATACAAATGCAAGCCGACGAGGCTGCTACGGCGAATGAGATCGCCCGAACACATATCACACAAACACGATTTGTACAAAATGGGCATAACCCACATACATGTCCACGGACACTCTAAACGAGACAAACGAATCATATGACGGGACGGGGCCCCGCGTGCCCACCCCGAACAAATATATACGATGCAACGAACGAATATATACCAAATATGGCTCCCGGAATAAGGGGAGCACTCAAACGGCGAAGGGTGTCCTAAACGGGTGGATCACCAAAGCTGTGCGTACGCACACGAGGCATGAAACGCCCGAGAAGAAGGGGTCGGTACGAAATATGTCGAGTATTCAAGCGAGAAAATGTAGTATCAAATCGTATCAAAATCGAGAAACGAGTACGAGAAAATAAATGCATTTCCAAAATATCAAAATGTTACTTTAAAAATACGAATAGCATAGGCGAAAAACGCCGGGA